>NC_138761.1:1020630-1175737 GCF_965113315.1 Podarcis vaucheri
AACAATTCAAAGTGGTGGCTGGGTGTGTAGGTGGGAAAGTGGAGTCCTGAAAATAACTTCCGTGCTCCAGATGAAGGAAACGCTCATTCTCATAGTCTCCATTAGTATTAGTGTTATTAATATATTCCACCTTTTCCCCTGGCAGCCTCAAGGCAGCTCACCACCACGTTTTTATTTCATTCCATTTATCTGTGGAAGGTGTGGTACACGATCCCTTCGCTCGCACATTTTTCCTTTACAACAACCCTGTGAGGAGGCAGAGAGGTGAGAGGTGTCTGTGTGTCTATGATGACCAAAGGCAGAAGATGCGGACTGATGTGGAATGGGGTGTCCCTCTTTTCCCTGGGGAAAGGTTAGAGGGCATGGAGGTGCCCCCTCGCCAGGTGACAGGTGCCCCCTCCTGGCCTGGCCCTCTGGAAGGACCCCTTGCCCAGAGCTGAGCAGAGCTTTGAGGGCTCCTTTGAGGGCATCCAACTGGTCCCAAGCGGAGTTTCATCTGCCTGCCCAGCCAGGGCCAGATCTGTTTCTGGCAGGAGGCGCTGGGACTTAGCCCCCCCTGGAAGGTGCCACCGGTTGCCCCACGGCTCTCGTGCTTCTGACATGCTCAGAGGCACCCTCTTCTTCTTCGCTACCTGGTAGGCAGCTGCCTTCAACCGAGTCAAGCCTCTTGGTCCCTGTAGCTCAGTCTTGTCCGCACTGACCGGAGCAGCAAGAGCTCTCCCAGTTCCCAGTACGGCACACCTGGCACCTGGATGCCAAGAAGGTGCTCTGTGTCCGAGCGCCCGCTGCCCTTCCTTCGGGCTGACTTGTGGAAGTCTCCTGCGCCGTTTTCTGTCTCGGAATAAACCCTGGCGGAGCTGGCCAGGCTGAGACCACGAATCGTGGCTGCCTCTGTGGCCCTGGCACGTCAGCCTGGCACCTGCTGTGGAGAAGAGAGGATTGGCTGTGTCTCCTGGGTCCCCCTGCCTTGCCTTTCTCTCTGTGGAGCTGGGTGGTTTCGGATAAGTTAGGGGGTTGGACTAGATGGCCCCCTCGGGTCCCTTTCCACTCCACAGTGCTCTGATTCTGCGATATGACTGAATGGGCACAGTGTTTGGCTCTGCTCGACGCTCCCTTCCCTCCCCACTCCTATTCCATCAGCGATGGAGTTTGCCCCCCCCTGCCCCAACCCCCGGTCCAGGATGGATGCCCCCCTCCCCCAGCCCCTCCCCCAGCTCCCCCCACTTTGCTTTGCCCTCCCCCCACCCCCTGCATTCTCTGGGGAGAATCCTGCACTTGAGTGAAAGGCGCTGGAATTGGGCTGGTTGCCCTGGCAACAGGTTGGCATCATGTTTGGCGGAGGAGCTCAGAGGGCAGGGAGCTAGCGGCGCGGCAGCCATGCCCAAGCGGGGATGTTGGCACGCCCCCCTGCCCCCCTCCCCCCTCCCACAGAAACTGGGGTGACTCATTCGCCCACCAGCCCCTCACTCGGCAGCTGGAGCGGCGGCAGAGCGGAGGCACCCGGGCTCTTGGCAGCGCTTGAGAGCTGGGCTACAGGTGCCGCCTTGGGGAGGGTGGCACGGAGTGTGGGGCAGGGGGGCTTGGGGACTGCATGGGGCGCTCTGGGTGCTGGCGGGACGGAGAGAGCCTGTGGGGTGCTGCTCTGGAAACTCCCATGCCCCATACCTGGCTGTGTGTCCCAGAGATTCCTGGGGAGATGAGGGTCCCTGGCATAAATGGTGCCACTGCCCCCCCAGCTGGCATCAGCGGCAGTGGGGAACTACTGGGGGGGGGGCGTCTTCTTCACCCTCCCCAGGACTCTTCTGTTTCCTGACAGCCTCGAAGAAAACGGAGTTGACGCCTCTTGAAATCTGCCCCCCCCAAAAGGAGATGGATCTCCGCCTGAGGGATCTGCGCTTGCAAGAGGAGAGGGAATTCCTGGAAAGTGTGGCACTGCCCCAGGCTGGTAAGGAGACCCTGGGGCAGAGGGTGTGGTGGGGTTTGTGTGGGTCAGAGGAGAGGGGGGCCCAGAAAGAGGTGGGGGCGCCCCCTTTCTGCCTCTCTTTCTCTCTGGAGTTCCACTGAAAGAGCAACAGGTTGTGGAGGAATCTTGCCCTCCGCACAGAAGTCGCGGAAGATCATTCTGGGATTCCGAGACCTCCAGCTCCGCAGGCAAAAACCTCGGGGGGCACCTTTGCGCCTTCCCGTTCATTGCATTGGGACATGATCTGCCGGGAAGTTCTCCTGCACAAGCACGCCACCATGGGCTCCCGTTCATCTCAATGGGGCTTCTGCAGGAGGGTTCCCGGGGGGGGGGAGATGGGCATGTCTCAGGATCTAAGGGGACCCTCAAGCGCCATCTCACCCAACCCCTTGCAATTCCGGAATCGCAGCTCAAGAATCCCTGACTGACAGATGTCTGTTTAAAGATCTGCAATGGATTGCAGAATCGTGGAACTGATAATTGGAAGGGATCTCCAAAGGTCATCTAGCCCAACCCCCTGCGATGCAGGAATCTGTGACAGATGGGCTACCGACCGAGGAAGGAGAAGCCACCACCTTCCAAGGGAGCCTCTTCTGTTGCCAAGTGGCTCTTCATAAATCTCTTCCTGTGGGTCAGATCTGTCCATCACCCAGCCTGCCGCCTAGGGGGTGCCCCACGTAATCTGCCCACCCCCCAGCCCTTGCCTTGCAGCCAAAGCAGCGACTGCCTTGAATGCCTCTGGCTCCTTTGACTGGATTTCTAGGCTGCCTCCGCTTTGGGGCAGAGACCTTTTTTGGTCCTCTCTCATAGGGGCTGCCCCCTTTGGCCGGATCTGGCAGACGTTTCTGATGTTCTTTGGAGCACTAAGTTCCACAGGCGCCTGGCCCCAGCTCTCCCTGCCCCATAGGTCTGTAAGGCAGAGGAGCCCCTACTGAGGCTGCCCCAATGCCCCCCTGCCCATCTTCAGAAGCAGAACTCCCCTCAGTGGCACACCAAGGAGAGGCACAGAATCCAGGCCTGATGAGGAGCGGTTGAAGGAGCTGGGGATGTTAAGCCTGGGAAAGAGGAAACGGAGAGGAGACAGGAGAGCCACCTTCCAATATCTCAAGGGCTGTCCCATGGAAAAGGGAACAAGCCTGTTTCCCCCTGCGCCAGAGGGTAGGACTCGAACCCATGGCTTCAAGTTGCAAGAAAGGAGATTCCGCCTAAACATTAGGAAGAATTTTCTGACAGCAAGAGCTGTTCAGCAGTGGATCAGTCTCCCCCAGCAGGTTGTGGTCTCTCCTTCCTCGGAGGTTTCTAATCAGAGATTGGATGGCCCTCTGTCCTGGATGCTTTAGCTGTGGTTCCTGCCTTGCAGGGGGTTGGACGAGATGTCCTTCAGGGGTCTCTTCCAGCTCTGCAATTCTCTGATTTCAGAAGCACGGCAAGCCGCCTTGCACTGAGTCCGATCTTCAGTCTGTTCATATTGTCCGCAGTGATGGGAAGCCATTGCTGCTGCCCAGGCTTTCGCACTCAGGCCCCTCTGCAGGCGATGTCCTGGGGGTGGGACCTTGCAAGGCAGGTGGCGTGTCCCCCTCAAGCCAGGGTGGCCCTTCTAGCAGCTTCTTTCAAGAAGGATGCAAAGGATTCCTCTGCTCTGTTTTATCCCTGCGAGGCAGAGGCTTCGGCTGAGAGACTGTGACCGGCCCAAGTGTGGTTTTTGTGGCTGTCCGTAGCCGGCTCTGAAATGGGGCTCTCAGAGTGTGGGGTGGGCATCGGAGGGAGATGGGCTCTCCTCTGCTGGAGGGTTGAAAGCAGAGCTCAGACGGCCAGGGATCCTTTAGCTGCAATTCCTGCACTCAGGGGGTTGGTCTAGATGAGCCCTGGGGGTCCCTTTCCCCTGCTACGTTTCCCAGTGTGCTTACAGGCAATGCCGCGGGTGTGTGACCATTATGGGAAAGAGCCATATCCAGTTATAAAACAGGAAGGAGATAAAAGAACCCTGGAGCCCCTCTGGGGAACAAAGGAGAGATCTGGAATGGGGGTGTTTTTCTTGGGGGGGGGAGCACAGCAAGGCTTATTTCTGCTTCCTCCTTCTTTCTTTTGCTTTGCACAGACTTTTATTCTTATTTTTAAATTTATTTATTTGATTTTTCAATGCACAATTTTACATAGATATATCAAACATAAATCATAAAAACAAAATTCTCCTGGGCTTCCATCCTTCCCTGTCTGGGTCCTAATTATTAATCAGTTCCTGCCGCATCTTTTGTGATAATCCAAACCCTTTACCTTTTCCATTGGGTCCAGAATCAAACTACAAGTGATATTCCAACCCTACTAACAATTTTCACTTGTTTACAATAGTCTTTAAGTTAAGTTGGGATGTGGGTGGCGCTGTGGGTTAAACCACAGAGCCTAGGACTTGCCGATCAGAAGGTCGGCGGTTCGAATCCCCGCGATGACGGGGTGAGCTCCTGTTGCTCGGTCCCTGCTCCTGCCCACCTAGCAGTTCGAAAGCACCTCAAAGTGCAAGTAGATAAATAGGTACCGCTCTGGCGGGAAGGTAAATGGCGTTTCCGTGCGCTGCTCTGGTTCGCCAGAAGCGGCTCAGTCCTGCTGGCCACATGACCCAGAAGCTGTACGCCGGCTCCCTCGGCCAATAAAGCGAGATGAGCACCGCAACCCCAGAGTCGTCCATGACTGGACCTAATGGTCAGGGGCCTCTTTACCTTTACCTTAAGATAAGTTACAAATTTTATCATTTCTTGCTTCCTCTTTGGCCGCAGCTGAGGACTCGGAGGAGGCCAGGGACCCCGCGGGCGAGAGCGCTCTGGACCAGTCCCCGGTGGAAGACGCCCGCAGGGGCAGCCGAGGCCATGGCATCGTCCCCGAGCCCCTCGACTCCGATGGCGACTGGCAGCTGCCCTGCATTCCCAAGTCCCCCAGGTAAGCCTGGGTGGCCTGGCCAGGTGGGGCTGCTCTGCTCAGGCAGGTGGCGGCCGAGCTGGAGATGAGAAGGACATGAGAACTGGCGCATGGATGAGGCCCAAGGAGCGCAGGATCCTGTTCTCACCGTGTGCCAACCAGATGGTTCCCATTGTGGGAAACCCGCAAGCGTGTTTTCCAGAAACTGGGATTCAGAAGCATGGAGGGCAAGAGCCGAGCTTGTGATTCTGGGATGGGCACCAACTCCCTCCTCTTCCCTCCCCAGGGACACCGGCCTGATCCTGGACGCGGTCAAGCGCAGCGAATTCCTCCGGTGCCTGGGGGACGGGAAGAGCCAGCCGCTGGTGGAGAGCTTTGTGCCCGAGCAGCACCAGCCCGGGGGCACCGTAGTGGCCGAGGGGGACGACGGGCACACCATGTACATTGTGGCTGGTGAGCAGGCAACAGAGGGCCCCACTCCGGAGCCCAGCGCCCTCCTTGGCATGGAAGACCCCAGACCCAAAGGAGGACTGATGATCCGCAGGCAGCGCCACCCGCCCCCGGCGCCTGCTTTGGGATGGCCCCTCCATGCACACACACCGAATTCTTGGCTGCACCCCTTCACACCCAAAGAGGTTTTTTTCTGCCTGCCTAAAACCAATAAAATCACAGAATTTTAGAGTTCGGAAGCACCCCAAAGGGAGAGGGGCTCCATTTGATTTTCGAAAGGGGAATCGCCTTCATTAGACACCTTTAGGTGAAAAAGTTCCATTTGCTGATGGAAGACTTGTTGCCCTTTTAAAATGTATTTGGGGGATTCTTTTGTGTCTGTTTTTGTTCTTATTTTTATTCTGCGTTTTGTGGTTTTTATATTGTGATTTTATGTTGTGAACCGCCCAGAGACGCATTTAATTAACAAGAACAAGAACACCAGCAGCAATTTCCTGGCTCTGCTGGGAAACTAGAGCAGCTACAGTGCTCCTCTTCCGAGACCCTTCTCCATGGATGGGAAAGAAGAGGCCACGTGACATGAGCAGCGAGGAGAGAGTGCCACTGAGCTGCTGCAGAGTGCTTTCCCTTAAGCACCGGGCTTCCCCCAGAGAATCCTGGGAACTGTAGTTTGTTTCGGGTGCTGAGGTGGGATGACCACCTGTCAGGGGTTCTTCAGCCGGGATTCCTGCGTTGCAGTGGGGTGGGTCTGGATGACCCTTGGGGGTCCCTGCAATTCTGCGATTCTGATTGTAGCTCAGCAAAGGGAAACCAAAGTTCCTGGGGTCTTTTCTTGGGAGATATGAGAGCTATCTTCAAATATCTCAAGGGTTGCCACATGGAGCAAACTGGTTTTCTCCCGCTCCAGAGGGGAAGACGTGAACCAATGGATTCAACTTACAAGAAAAATTTGAACTAAACATCAGTAAGAACGTCCTGGTAATAAAACCCATTTGGCAGTGGAATGGGCTCCTTTGCATAGCTGTCAGCTTTTCCCTTTTCTTGCGAGGAATCCTATTCAGAATAAGGGAATTTCTGTTAAAAAAAGGGAAACGTTGACAGCTGTGCTCCTTTGAGAGGCAGTGACATCTCTTTCCTTGGAGGAATTTAAGCAGAGGTTAGCTCTCCACCTGTCAGAGATTACTTAAAATTATTTATTTATTTATTTATTTGCATTCCGCCCATCTGGCTGGGTTTACCCAGCCACTCTGGGCGGCAGCTTCCAATGAAGAGTAAAAATACATTAAAATGTCACACATTAAAAACTTCCCTAAAGAGGGCTGCCTTCAGGTGCCTTCTAAAAGTCAGATGGTTGTTTATTTCCTTGACATCTGAAGGGAGGGTGCCACCACCGAGAAGGCCCTCTGCCTGGTTCCCTGTAACCTCACTTCTTGCAGGGAGGGAACTGCCAGAAGGCCCTCAGAGGTGGACCTCAGTGTCCGGGCTGAATGGTGGAGGTGGAGATGCTGCTTCAGGTATACTGGACCCAGGCCGTGATTCCTGCATTGCAGGGGGTTGGTCTAGATGACTCTCAGGGTCCCTTCCAACTCTACCATTCTGTGGTTCTTTCCCACCCTTTGCCCAGCCCCCCCCCCAAGACATTTTCCAACCACCTGGCACCCGGCAGCGGCTTCTACAAGTGCTGAGCTTCCAAAGTGGCAAGAACAGGCGTGTTGTGTGTGCATGTGTGAACCCGCCCTTGTTCTCCCGTTGCAGAAGGGGAGCTGAGCGTGACGCAGAAAGGACGCCAACTCCGCCGCCTGCTCCCGGGGGACGTCTTTGGGGAGCTGGCTGTGCTGTACAACTGCCGGCGCACGGCCACCGTCACGGGTAAGCAGTGCGCATGCGTGTGTGTGTTGGGGGTTGTTGTCCCTGGGACCCTCCTTGCCCCCTTCTGCCCCTGATACCAGCAGCTGCGGCTCCTCTTGACCCCTTGGAGTGGGTCAGGCCATCCTGCCCTTTCCCACCCACATGTCCCACTGCAACTGTCCTGGGTGCCTGGGAGGGACTGTCTGAATCCTGCTCTCTCCAGATGGCAGGAGGTTTTTCAGCCGGGGGCCGGACAGCGTCCCTCAGGCCAACTATAATTTGAAATATATATATATTAATAAACGAATTCCTATGCCCCACAAATAACCCAGAGATGCATTTTAAATAAAAGGACACATTCTACTCATGTAAAAACAGGCTGACTCCCGGACCATCGGCGGGCCGGATTGAGAATGCGATTGGGCCGCATCCGGCCCCCGGGCCTTAAGTTGCCTACCCCTGCGTAAGAGCAAGAGAAGAGCTGGCTGGATCAGGCCAATGGCCCATCCAGCTGTTTCTGTTTTAGCTGTAAGCCTCCTTGACTCCGTGTCAGGGGGAAAGGTGGGATATAAGTAAATATTAGCATCCTCCAGCCCAGCAACTTGTTCTCACAGTGGCTAAGCAGATCCTGGCAAGCAGGATCTGGCCCTCTTGTGCCTTTCATCAACTGGGTAGCCATTATTATGTGTTTTGTGTTTTGATATTGTGATATAATAATAATAATAATAATAATAATAATAATAATAATAATAATTTATACCCCACCCATCTAGCTAGATTTCCCCAGCCACTCTGGGTGGCTTCCAACAAAATATTAAAATAGAGTAATGCATCAAATATTAAAAGCTTCCCTCAACAGGGCTGCCTTCAGATGTCGTCTAAAAGTCTGGTAGTTGTTTTTCTCTTTGACATCTGGTGGGAGGTTGTTCCACAGGGCGGGTGCCACCACCGAGAAGGCCCTCTGCCTGGTTCCCTGTAACTTGGCTCCTCACAGGGAGTGAACTGCCAGAAGGCCCTCGGAGCTGGACCTCAGTGTCTGGGCTGAACAATGGGGGTGGAGATGCTCCTTCAGGTATACTGGGCTGAGTCCATTTAGGGCTTGAAAGGTCAGCACCAACACTTCGAATTGTGCTTGGAAACATACTGGGAGCCAATGCAGATCTCTCAGAACCGGTGTTATGTGGTCTCGGTGGCCTCTCCCAGTCACCAGTCTAGCTGCCGCATTCTGGATTAGTTGTAGTTTCCGGGTCAAGTTCAAAGGTAGCCCCACGTAGAGCGCATGGCAGTAGTCCAAGCGGGAGATAACCAGAGCATGCACCACTCTGGCGAGACAGTCTGCAGGCAGGGAGGGTCTCATCCTGCGTACCAGATGTTGTGAAGCGCCCTGAGACCTGCCCGGGTATAGGGCAGAATACAAATTTAATAAATAATGATAGTAATCCTGGCTACTAGTCAGGGGCCGCCCTCTCTTCCTCCACGAATCTGCCCGATCCTCTCTTACAGCCGTCCTGGCTGGAGTCCATAACTGCCCCCCCCCCCGTGGGAGGGAGTTCCGCAGTTTCACTCCACGCTGCATGAACAAGTCGTTCCTTTTGTCGGATCCCCCAAGTAAGCAGGGGATGCGAGTGCCGAGGGCATCATCCGTGGCCGCAGCTGCTCTTCCCTGAAAAGGTTTAATTAAGAGAATAATAACCAGAATAATAACCCCAACACGGCACGTCATCCCGGCTCCTGCGGCGCCTTAAAAAATGAACAAATATATTGAGGCAGAAGCTTTTGTGCCCCAGATACCACTCAAGTTTTTTAATGCACTACAAAAGGGGGAGTGTGAGCTTTTATGTAATAACTTGATGGTAGCAGCTACTCATAACACGGAGCAGCTGGGGAAGCGGTTTCCACTTATCTGAAATAATGAGGCTGAGAGCCGGGAGGGAAGCAAGTGTTGGGTAAGACTTGACCCACTTAGCAAGCCCCCCCCCGCCCCCCGCATTAGCGGTGGGCCTGCCCCAGGTGGGTCTCTGCCCTGGGCAGCCATCCCTGCCCACGAGTGTCGGCTTTCTTGCCTGTTTGGGGCCCAGGAGGCGGGCAAATTCCTCCATGGGTCCTGCCTTTGCCAGCCAAGTCGACTGGGGCATCCTTGTACTGTTGCCATGGCGATGATACAATGGCATCTTCTACCTATTGAACAGAGGCTGCATCAGCCTCCCTGTTTCTCCCGTCCCTCGTGTCTCTGGAAGATTGCTGGGGGGGGCATCAGAAACATTAGGGGGGCCCCCCTGCTTTTTAAGTTCCAGCCCTTGGCTTTAGTTCCGGAACAAAGACTTTCCGGTGCCATGTTTATCGTCCATCTGAAGTGTGGCAGGCCTCTTGCGATGCAGCGTGCTGCCAGTCGAGATGCGACAGGGTGGTTGGTTTTTTTTGGAGAAAGTTAATGGCAAGAGAGCTGCCCACGCCGCGTCTTGGAAATTGCCATTCCCTTCCGCAACACCCTCGCACGCATTTATGACATTGGCATGTGACAGTTGCGCTTTGTGAGGAGTGGGGAGAGGCGCATGGTGAAGCAGGGGGCATTCTTGCGCAGGGGAGGCCCCCACCAAGGGCAGGTATCGGGGCAAGGGATGGGGGCAGCCAGGCCCCTTGGCTCACTGGCGTGTGGGTCATGGAGGCGCCTCTGAAAGGCAGCCGTGCGTCCGAATCCCAGTTTCTGGAAACTGCAGGAGAGGAGAGGTGATCTTGTACTCAGAGGCTTCTTGCAGGTTTCCCTTTGTGGCGTCTGGCCAGCCACAGTGAGAACAGGGCGATGGACTGGATGGGGCCCCCTTTGCCCTGATCCAACAGGGCCCTTCTGAGGGTCTAATGCAGGGGTCTGCAACCCGTGGCTCCGGAGCCGCATGTGGCTCTTTTACACCTTTGCCAAGGCTCCGGGGCAGATACTAGCGAGGGGAGGAAGCACATTGTGCGCCCCGACACTCCCCACTGTGGCGGGCGCTGTACTGGCTGTGACGTTGCATGGGGGCGTTAGTGCGTTAGTCATGCACCGTCCCCACGTCACCTTCCTGCCCGCACGCCTGCTACATTGTAAGGGGCATGTACGCTGGTCAGTGTTTTGAAGGGAAGTGAAGAACACACACACAAAAAAAAGGTAACTTGTTAATTTAACGTTTATTTCTATGAGGAGGAGTAATTCTGAGGAGTCAAACAAAGAAATAATTTTTAAAAAGTGACAAAAAGTTATTTTTATAATGATGAGTTTTGCGGCTCCCAGTTTTTTTTCTTCGGAAACGGGTCCAAGTGGCTCTTTTTGTCTTAAAGGTTGCAGACCCCTGGTCTAATGGAACCTCCAGCTCCAGCGGCAGTCTACCAAGATTCCCAGAACCAGCAGGCTCTTAAGCTATTCAGCCAGACATTTTCTTCAGGGGACGGTGTCAGGGAACTGCCATCAACTCAGAGGCGAGAGGTGGAAGGGCAGTTGTGTTATAGGGAGCCTCCGAAAATATCTCTTCCGGGGAGGAGGGAAGCCCCACCTCCAGTGGGGAAGAAGTGCAGGGGCCAGAGGATGCTAGGGAGAGCCTTAACACTGAGCCTGAGCAAGCCAGAGAGGCGGGAAGCGTGCCCTTGCCAGCGCCCACCCTGCGCAGTAGTCTGCAGTGCAGGGAGGGGCGGAAAAGGCTGGGGGGTGACGCGACTTTTATGCTGGGGGAGGTACAAAAACCGACCACTCCCGGATACTTCTAGCGATTGAGCCAGACATGAACTTATGATGCTCTGCACTGTAAATAGTTTGCACCAAGAATAAAGCCTGTAAAAGACAGAGTCTTGCCTGGTTACTCTCGAGCAACCGCCACACTCCTTGACAGCCGGCTTGCCTCTTCTTGCTTTCCAAACGGGGCCAGTGCAGAGTTGCAGAGATGCTCTCATGCTCAGATGCCGCTCACAGGTTCCCCTTTGTGGCATCTGGTTTGGACTAGATGGGGCCCCCTTTGCCCTGGCTCCCGGTGGAGTACGGGGTCAGGTTCAAGGTGCTGGTTTTGACCTTTAAAGCCCTATATGGCCTAGGACCCTCGTACCTACGGGACCGCCTCTCCTCGTATGTCCCACGGAGGACCTTATGGTGTTCAAATAAAAACATCCACAGGGAGGTTAGGCTGGCCTCAACCAGAGACAGGGCCTTTTCAGTACTGGCCCCCGACTTGGTAACGCTCTGTCACAAGAGACCAGGGCCCTGCAGGACTTGGCATCTTTCCTCAGGGCCTGCAAGACAGAGCTGTTCCACCAGGCCTTTGGCCAGGACACAGCCTGACCCCCTCCTTCTGTAATCCTCGCTGAACTCTAGCCCAATGGTTGCCATTAATTTGATTTGAACTGATTTCATAATGATTTGATTTTAGAATGCTGTATTATTTTACTGTTGTTAGCCGCTCTGAGCCTGGCTTTGGCTGGGGAAGGCAGGACATAAATAAAAATTTATTATTATTATTATTATTATTATTATTATTATTATTATTATTATTCTCCAGCTCCAGAGGCAGTCTGCCAAGATTCCTGGAACCAGCAGGCTCTTCTTAAACTTTTTCTTCAGGGGGCGTCTTGCCTCTTCTTGCTTTCCGGACGGGGCCAGTGCAGAGCTGCCTGGCAAGGAGGGGCTTTGATGTCGGGGGGGGGGGTGTCGGGGTCGCCTGCCTCCTCAATGCAACCCCAGTTCTGTTTTTCTCCCCCCCAGCGCTCACCCTGGTGGAGTTATGGGCCATCGACCGCCAGACGTACCGCACCATCATCACCGAGAATGCCAAGCGGCAGAGGGCAGAGGTGCTGGCCGGCCTGCGGAGGTGAGGGTGGCCAGGGAGCCCCCCCTCAAGCAGCTGGACACCCCCCACCCCTTGGCTGTTCCAAGCAGGAATCTGGCACTCCCTTCTTTGGGAAAACCTGTTGTGAAACCTCCCCCTCTCTCTCTCTCAAACACAATCGCACACCTCCTCCCCCCGCAGCGCCCATCATGGGGTCTGGTTGCTGCCTGCCTGGGATGGCGTGGGGACAGAGGACAAGCAAGTGGCCTGAGGGCAGATGGGCTCCCTTCAGGGCTTGAGAAATGACTGCCCAGTGAAGAGAGGGTACCTCTGAGCATGCGGCGAGGGCATTTCCTTGCCACAGTTGGGCAACGGCACCTGGGGTTGGGGCTTGCAGGCTGCCTTTGGCCTGGTGGATTCTTTCGTTGCGATTCCTGTGTCCTGGCGGGTTGGACTAGATGACCCCTGGGGGGCCCCTTCCGACTCTATGATTCCGCGTCTGGGATATCCGGGGCATTTCTGTTTTCTCTTCCAGGGTGAAGCCTCTCCAAGGCCTGTCAGATGCTGCCTTGTCCCAGCTGCTGGACTCTGCGGAGGAGGTAACAAGGGCCGGTCCTTCTCTTGGGCAGGAGGAGCCTGCTGCCTCAGGGGGCAGGCAGGGGGGGTGGCACAGAAGGCCTGGGCCTTGGCACACCCAGGGCCTCCTTTGCCGCTGTCAAATGCCCAGTAGGATTCAGCTGCTGCTCCATCTGGCTCTGGGAATCAAATGTAGGGTGTGGGGGCAGGAAAATGATGTGGCCTGGCTAGCCATGCTCCCCCCCCTCTCGCCTCTGGGACTGGCCTGGCATGGGAGGTCAGTGCGCTGCTCTGCAGCTTGCCAAAGTTGTGGTCTCCAGTACCTAGACGGATGGGCAGTGGGCACACAGACTCCGCTTCTCCTTCCCCTCCCTCTGCACATGCCTGTTTCTTCATTTCATAAAAGAAATAAGGGGATAAAACAACCTCAGAGCGGTTTACAAAAAGATTTTAAAAATCCAGAAAAATCTACAACAAGACTTTAAAATACAAAAAAGTTAAAACCCTTAAAGAACAAAAGTTCACAGCAACAGGAGAACAGGGCCTTTTTTGCAGTGGCACCCCATTTGTGAAATGCTCTCCCCAGGGAAGCTCGCTTGGCACCTTCGTTATACAGGCACCAGGCAAAACCGTTCCTCTTCAACCAGGCCTTGGGCTGATTGACATCCTATATGCTTTTTAAAGTGTGTGGGGGACCGGGAGTTATTGATATGTTCTATTTTTGCTCTTTATTTTGATCTCGCATCTGGGTGAGTTTGTCTAAACAAGAATGTCGGGTGCCAAAAGGGGTACAGTGAAGCCGTCTGTTTAGCGTCAAGGGGCAGGGAGTTCCGGAGGTTCTTACGAAGGTGGAATGGGTATTCCGCGGCACCTGTGGCAGCTCCAATGCCGCCGATCAAAGCAGCGAAGTGGGGCTCACAAGTGGGGTGAGGCGACCTTGTGGGTAAACTGGTGCCCAGTTGCAGCATCCCTTTCTCTGCCCCCTCCAGCGCACCTTCGCCCAGGATGAAATGATCATCCAGGAAGGAGACGAGGGGAGGACCTTTTTCTTCATTCTCAGTGGACAGGTGGGTCCCAGTGCATCCTTGCCCCCTCCCCGCTCCACCCCAGAGTATTTTTTAAGGGAGAATGCCCAGTGTCGCCCCCCACAACTTCACTGACAGCCTTCCACATGTGTGGGGCTGAGGGTGTGCCTCTCCAGAGCCCCAGAACCTCTCCCCCGCCCTCTGCCCCAGCTGGGCTCTTGCATGTGTGCTCTGGCAGGGTCAAGAGTCTCTCGGCATTTCGTGGGCTGGACTGGATGACCCTCGGGGGTCCCTTCCAAAGAGCAGCAGGATAGGCAGGCCTCCTGCAGTGACCTCCAGGGCAGTCCCTGGCCAGCCACACCCATGCCAGGGCCACTGACGGGTGGGGAGAGGACTGCCCCCCTCCCCGGCCATGGGGCAGAGGGGAACTGGGGAGGCCAGCCACTCGCCTGTCCAGTCTGCTTCATGCGCTCTTTGGGACACACAGGTGGAGGTGACAAGGAGCGTGGAGGGGAAAGAGGAGCACATCCGAGTCCTGAAGGCTGGGGACCACTTTGGGGAGCTGTCTCTCATCCGGTAAGCCAGTGGTTTTCAACCCGTCTGCCTTCTTGGCACCCTGGGGTGCCTTGAATGATGGTCAGGGGTGCTGCAGGCAACCCTGGTGAAATATCCTCTGGCCTCTCTGGTAGCGTTCCCAAAGCCAGGAAGGATTGGACTCTGGTTAATAAAATACACACGAGGCTTGACCAGCAAGACTCTGGGAGGAGGTGCCAATAATAATCCTCTCCACCCCTCTTGCCCAGGTCGTTTTATTCACAAAGAACTTTTTACACAGTGTTCGTAAGAATCAATCAGATTTCCTCTGAGCATTTCAAAAACCCCACTGGGCCAAAGTCGGATCAGAAGAAATTATTTTAACTACAAAGAAACTATTTCCTACTTGAGCATGCACATATGTAGTTCAGAGTAAATAAAAGAGTTAGCAAGGAAGAATGCTTTTAGGAAACCCAGAGGTCATAAACATGAGAGGAAGGATGGCAGTATTTACCATCTCTTTGTGAACTCTCTTCCTGGCCCTTAAGAGCTACCTAAAGATTAAACTACCTAAACATCAAACCTACCTTCTATCTTGATGACCCAGGATGCCTGATGAAGCAACTGACCTGTGTGCTTATAATGCTTATCCGTGCCTGTCAGGTGCAGAGAACGCAAATGGCAGAGATGCAGAGGCCTGTGGGATTCGATCAGAAATTATTGTCAATGAATCAAGCCCAGTCAAGGCAAGGCTTTCATTGCTGACACAATGGCTTGCTCCATGTTTCATAATTCCTCATAGCAATCCCACCTGACCCCCACACTCTGCCCCTCTTTCCTTCCCTCCCTCCTCTGATGCCCTCTCGCATCTCTGCCTCCCCAAGGCTTGCACAGCTGTTTGTTGCAGCAGCCCTGGCTGCAAGCTTCCCAGGCGAAGGGTGCCTCTGGGGCTGGCCAGGGGGTGCTTCCCAGGCCCCTGTGGGGCAGTGTGAGGAGGCACCTCTCTTTGGGGCAGGGGGTGCACCTCAGAAACTAGGGATGGTAGCTGCGGCTGCCCAGAGGACTCCGAAGGAGAGAGAACACACCACAAGGGAGGGTGTTCGAAAAAGGGTGAGGGGCTGCCAGCTCTGCAGGCAAGGGGTGGCGCAACCCAGGGGTGCCGCAGAAAGAACATAGTTGGTCAAGGCAGCCGTGGACTCAAAAAGGTTGAAAACCTTTGCAGTAAGCGGTCAAGCAGGGGCGTTGGTGGCCCTCTGTTTTGGAGAGGACCCACCTTCTTGGCAGGCAGTTGTCAATAAAGCCACAGGTAAAGGTAAAGAGACCCCTGACCATTAGGTCCAGTCATGGCTGACTCTGGGGTTGCGGCGCTCATCTCGCTTTCCTGGCCGAGGGAGCCGGCGTACAGCTTCCATGTCATGTGGCCAGCAGGACTAAGCCGCTTCTGGCGAACCAGAGCAGCGCACGGAAACACCGTTTACCTTCCCGCCGGAGCGGTACCTATTGATCTACTTGCACTTTGACGTGCTTTCGAACTGCTAGGTTGGCAGGAGCAGGGACCGAACGACGGGAGCTCACCCATCGCGGGGGTTCAAACCGCCGACCTTCTGATCGGCAAGCCCTAGGCTCTGTGGTTTAACCCACAAAAAAATATCCCTGGCGTAGACTTAATTCTTCTGTCTTTTTCTCCCCCTGGGAATGGCCTTCTCTGCTTCTTCTCCTCGCTTGCAGCAACATCCGCCGGACAGCCAGCTGCCGGGCCCAGGAGGAGGTCACCTGCATTGCAATTGCCAAGGAGTAAGCCAGGATCCGGTTGAGCCTGTCTGTGGGGAGGAGGGGAGGGGCCGAGGGGGCTGCTTGGGGTCATCCTCACATTTCAGGAGGGTCCCCCATCCATGTGACCAAAGTGGATGGTCTCACGCCTTGGGGATTCCCTAGGGGGTGCTGGGAGGGAAGGGGGCAACAGGCTGGCACTGGAGGTTTAAATGAGTGCCACGCTTTGCAAAACTGGTATCACGGAATGGAGTTCATCCATTTTGTCGAGTTAAACTAAGTACTTTTAATTGGGATTTTGATAAATGCGCAATTAATTGTTACTGCTTTGAATTCTGCTGTGCTAGTACCTTCCTTAGTGGGCAGTGCAAACTGCTCTTCTTCTGAATCGTGCTTTTTAATAGGGTCGGAGGCACTAGGGATGAGCTTATGGAGCCAAGGGGATGGGGGCTTGAAAGTGTTGGGAGCCTCTGAGCTTATAGCAGTTCTCCAAATGGCGCAGCTCTCAGCTCTTTGCATGGAGGGGTGTTTGAAGCCCAGCTCATTCAGAAAACTGAAGGTCAAAGGTCTCTGGACTCCCAAATCAGTGTTTGTCTTCAGCCCTGACTGCCAGGAAGGAGCTGAGAACCAGCGCCCCCTTTGGCCTTCCGGGTCTGCACCTGAGATCAGGTGGGCCTCCAAGTGGGATCTCAAACTGACATCTCCCCTCTCCTGCCTTTTCCCACAGGGACTTTCAGGAACTGAGCCCCATGTGCAGCCAAGAGACGTAAGTATTTGGCTCCCCTTTAAAGGGGCTTCCAGGTGGAAGGAGTTGCATTCCTGTCCTCCTTCCTCTCTCCGTATCAAGACCACTCCCCACCCAAATCTGGGGTTCCTTGGCCCTGGGGGTGTAGAAGATGCAGGCAACCCGTCTTTGGGGTTCAGCAAGACTTTGCGGGAGGATATTCTAGCCCCCCTTTCTTTCTTTCTTTCTTTCTTTCTTTCTTTCTTTCTTTCTTTCTTTTTCTTTATATGCTGAAAATCATGCTCAAAGTGCGAATCAGGAACACAACCAAACCGTGCAAGAAGCCATTCCTTAATAACACAGCAAAACAACACAATGGCAAATGCAATAGCATACAAAAAAACATGTTTCAATACTAGAAATATACCAAGGTTACATAAGCAACACCCAGCATTCAATAGGCAAAATAATAAGGGGGCTTGAGAGACGGAAAGATGTGGCCCCCAGTCCCTCTCCTCCAGGGGGCTCTTGGTCTTGCCTGCGTGCTCTTCGTTCCCTCCCCCCAAAACATATTTTATTGTTTTCACTTATTTATACAAGAAGCAACAATCAATATTCAGCAATCCCACCCACTCCCAGCAGAAGCACCAAATGTCTGTTGAATTGTGTTTAATCTCCAAATCGATGTGGTTTTCCAACAAAGGCCTCGTTCCACAAGTTGCCATGCGTCCTCGGAGGCCCATCGCCATGTTCCTTCGTTGGTGCTGAATCTAATACAACTGTGTCAGGCGGATGGGACTGTGGCTTTGGCTGTTGAACTATCTCAGGTGGTGGATACTGAGTCCCAGGGCTGTGAGGTCTGCATTTAGGGTCTTCCCTTGCAAGGGGGTGTTTGGGGCCTCTGACCCCTTTCAGGCAGGACCTGGGATGGGGGTTCCTCCTGCCCTGCGGAATTGGTTGGGCTCTGCCTGCGGGGTCCCATCACGGCCCTTCCTCTTCCTTGCTTAAACCAAGGGTTCACCCGAGGCCCCAATCCAGGATCCTGTCATGCCCCTTTGAGCGGTGGTGGTGTCCCAGAGCAACTCATTCATATCCCAATTTCTCCTCCAAGGAGCCTCTCCCCTTCCTCATTTGAGCCCCACAATGATCCTGGGAGGGAGGCTAGGCTGAGAGAGGCAGCGACTGGCCCACGTCACCCCCAGCGAGCTTCAGGGGGATTTGAACCCTGGTTTATCCCACCTTCTGGTCTGGCGCTCTAATCGCTACACCACGCTGCCAAGACAAATGGGCTCAGTCCCTTTGGCGAATGTTGCCAAGTGGTAGAGTTGCCTTCAAGTCTCCGTCTGAGAACTGCTTAAGTGACCCTCAGTCGGTAGAGCACAAGACTCTTAATCTCAGGGGCGTGGGGGGCTGGACTAGATGGCCCCCCGAGGTCCCTCCCCACTCTGCAATCCTATGATTCTGTGACCCGATTTCTGCCCTTTGCCTGTGTACTCAATTCACCCCCTTTGGGACAGAGCGGGCTCTTTGGAGCCCTAGAGGAGGAGGTCTTATTCAACATCTTTATCAACGACTTGGATGATGGACTCAAGGGCATCCTGATCAAATTTGCAGATGACACCAAACTGGGAGGGGTGGCTAACACCCCAGAGGACAGGATCACACTTCAAAACGACCTTGACAGATTAGAAAACTGGGCCAAAACAAACAAGATGAATTTTAACAGGGAGAAATGTAAAGTATTGCACTTGGGCAAAAAAAATGAGAGGCACAAATACAAGATGGGTGACACCTGGCTTGAGAGCAGTACATGTGAAAAGGATCTAGGACTCTTGGTTGACCACAAACTTGACATGAGCCAACAGTGTGACGCGGCAGCTAAAAAAGCCAATGCAATTCTGGGCTGCATCAATAGGAGTATAGCATCTAGATCAAGGGAAGTAATAGTGCCACTGTATTCTGCTCTGGTCAGACCACACCTGGAGTACTGTGTCCAGTTCTGGGCACCACAATTCAAGAAGGACACTGACAAACTGGAACGTGTCCAGAGGAGGGCAACCAAAATGGTCCAAGGCCTGGAAACGATGCCTTATGAGGAACGGCTAAGGGAGCTGGGCATGTTTAGCCTGGAGAAGAGGAGGTTAAGGGGTGATATGATAGCCATGTTCAAATATATAAAAGGATGTCACATAGAGGAGGGAGAAAGGTTGTTTTCTGCTGCTCCGGAGAAGCGGACACGGAGCAATGGATCCAAACTACAAGAAAGAAGATTCCAGCTAAACATTAGGAAGAACTTCCTGACAGTAAGAGCTGTTTGACAGTGGAATTTGCTGCCAAGGAGTGTGGTGGAGTCTCCTCCTTTGGAGGTCTTTAAGCAGAGGCTTGACAACCATATGTCAGGAGTGCTCTGATGGTGTTTCCTGCTTGGCAGGGGGTTGGACTCGATGGCCCTTGTGGTCTCTTCCAACTCTATGATTCTATGACTCCCTGGACCCGGGAAGAGGCTGTGGGAAGAGAGTCGCCAATAGTTAGGAAGGGTGGTTTGGGGGGGGTGGGGGCTTCTTCGGCCCTGGGGGTGTTTGTGGGCGCATGGTTTGGGAAGAGCTGGGAGGGATGGGAAGGGACCTTTCACTTTGCTGATTTCGCCTTTTCTTCCCCCTCCCCGCAGGGAAACGGCGGCGCAGGAGGCTCCCCCCTTCTCTGAGCCCAGACGGTCAGTGCTCAAACTCCTGCGGTTTGGGTGGGGGCATCGGCGCTGATGGGGGCCGCTGTGGTGGTCCAGGGAGCCCAGATGTGGAGAAAGAAAGAAGCCCACATTTTGGACTAGACTGACCCCTTGGACCCCTTCCAACTCTACCTGGCAGCAGCCAGGCCCTTTGCCCTCTGTCCAGGGGGGGAGCGCCAGGGCAGCCTTCCCCCTTCCTGGCCACTTTCCCTCTGTGTTCCTGAGCCCGGACAGGTGCCTCCCCTTGCCTGGCCAGTGGCCAGCCCTCTGGGGTTGCCCGTTTTTGAAAGACCCCCTCCACGGCAAGGTGGGATCCCTCGCTGGAGACCCAGGGAAGCGACAGAGCAGCTGTTTTTCATCCTGACCTCCAGCCAAGCTCGACATCTGCGCACAGACACCTTGAAGCCCTGGAGTGGCGTTGCTGCCAGCCGGTGTCAGCACTGTTGCGCGCGAGGGACCTGGCTCTGTCTGTCTCTGCTGACTTTGGGGCGCCACTGCAGGGCTGGCGGCAGACGTGGGGAGGGGCTTGGCAAGGGGCCAGCGATGGGCCCACAGCAGGGGCACTGGCAACTGCCCTTCCCAGGGTCTGGGCATCAGGGGCATACGCACAGCCTAAAGAAGGCAGCTGTTCCAGCTAGTCATGGTGGCAATGAGAGTGAGGGACCTCCTCATTTCCCACGCAGAAGAGGGGCCTGAATTTTCACCCCCCAGGGAGGGAAAGCCTCCAGCAAGACTTCGTGGCTGCTGGGCACCCAGTCTCTCTCTCTCTCTCTCTGCAGGGGGTCCTTCCTAGAGGGAGCTCAGAACCCCCTCCAGCTCCAGGACCTCCTCCCTGTTTTCTACGAAGATGGGGATCAGCGAGGGAAGCCAGTCATCCTGGGCACTGGGGGCTTTGGCACCGTGGAGCTGGTAAGGCCTGGGGGAGGAATGCGGGTAAAAGAGTATTGGGAAATGATCAAGAATGAATTGGAAGAAAAATGTTTAAAAGTACTTTCCTCCAAAAAACCGAGTCTTTTCTGTTGGGTGTCAAATTCCCAGGTGTCAAGAAAGGTTGTTTATGTGCGCTACTACTGCAGCCCATGTTTTGTTAGCCCCAAAATGGAGAATGAGTGAGGCCCCAGCTAAAGAAGAATGGCAACTTGAACTGATGGAATATGTGCTGATGGAAATTCTATTTATACCCCGCCCTCCCCAGCCAAGACCGGGCTCAGGGCAGCTAACAACCAATAATAAAAATAAGCTGATTGAAATACAACTTAAAAAACAAGATTAAAATACAACATTAAAACATTAAAATGCAGCCTCATCACAGGAGGAGAAAGGGAAAAAGAAAGAGGGGGAGGGAATCAAATTGGCTCCAAGCCAAAGGCCAGGTGGAACAACTCTGTCTTGCAGGCCCTGCGGAAAGAAATCAGATCCCGCAGGGCCCTGGTCTCATGAGGCAGAGCGTTCCACCAGGCCGGGGCCAGTGCTGAAAAGGCCCTGGCTCTGGTTGAATAAGAGAACAAGAAGAACATACATTTAGAGAAGATTGGAAAACGTTTTTGAATGTATAGGAAATAATTGTGTACAGCTGAAAACGTTGGCAGCATTCAGATAAATTCAACAGCGTGAATAAGTTTTGATGGGTGCAATAATGGAGTAGTGAACGGTATAGTTTTTGTAAAATATGCAAGGATTTATGATATGTAAAATGAACCATGGAAGAGAAGAAGGGAAGTCATTGATATCTTAAGGATGTAAAAGTGACTAGTCTAAATTGTAAAACAAAATCATATGCAAAGGGCTGGGGGAGGAATGGGCTCCCTTGGGAGGTGCTGTCCTTCCTTGGAGGGGTTCCAGCAGAGGTTGGGGGGCCATTTGGCCAGCGGTTCTCTAGCTGTGACTCCTGCTTAGTGGACTGGATGACCCTCAGGGTCCTTCCGACTCTACAGATCTTTGGTTCTGCTCTGGACAGATCCTTCCTTTATCCTTCCATCAAATGCCCACCCTGGGCAATGCCACCTCCAATGCCCTGCTGGGTCTGGCTGTGCCACCACCAGGGTGGGGACAAGAGAAAGAGCCTAAGAAGGGCTTGATAAATCCAGCCAGTGACCCATCTGGTCCAGCAGCCTGCTCTCACAGGGGTTGACCAGACGCCTGTCAGCAGGACCTGGGTTCAAGAGCAGCTCTGCCCTCCTGGGATTCAGAAGCGTGTCTGTCTCCTGGCTACCGGCCATCGATAGTCCTCTCTTCCTCTATGAATTTATCCCACGTCCTCCAATGCCATCCATGCTGCTGGCCCTCCCTGCCTCCTGCAGCGGGGAGTTCCATAGTTTGCCATGTGAAGAAGGACTTCCTTTCATCTATCTTGAATCTTCCAACAAGGCTTGAAGAATCCTAGAATTTTTTGCTAATTTATTACGGTCGGAGACCAGCTTATAAAACACACTCGGGAGACTTCCGGGTTGGTGCCTCCGGCAATGGCTGAATTCCCCGTGGGAATTTGGGTCTGTAACGCCACGGCGAAGGCGGAGACCCGTAAAAATCACAGGCGGGAGAAGCCTGTGAACATGGGATTCAGCGGGCACCTTTTGCGCCTCTGCTACTCATGGGGAAACCCGGTTTCGGGGATCCGGAGTGATGTGGGGTGAGTGGCGCGGTGCTTCGAATCATCTGCTTCTTCCACGGAGCGAAGCCGCATAGCTGTTGTCGGAGAGCACTGACTTTTTCCTGTGGACATTTTGACTCTAAAGTAATTACCCGTGAGTAGAGCTGAATTGGGAAGAATTGGATTTTTAAACGTTTAATCTGGCATCGAAACGGGGAGGTTCAATACAGGAAGTCCGTCTCCCCCTTTTGTAGATAAACTGAAGCAAGGAGGCTGCAAGCTAAAGTCTTGGAAAGCCTTTTGTAAAAGACTAAATTTCCATCGGTAAAGAACTAACCCCCCCCCCCTTTGGAGACAGGAGAAGAGGGGGGGAAGTGGTGGACTGAATATGCCTGTAGGAGAGAGTTAAGAGAGTTAAAATACCACCGCTCTGACCCTGGAAACGGGCTGCTAGCAGGATTGATGTTTTTTGGAACGTCCATTGACAGCGTTTAGAACGTTCATTGAGCAGGGGATCAATGGGATCCTAGAACTGTAAAGTTCTAGATGACCCCACGAGGGCAATCTGGTCCAATGCAGGGATCTTCTCCCCATGTGAGGCTTGAGCGCTGAATTTAAGAGTCTCGCGCTCTGCCGACGGAGCCTTCTCGGCCTGCGCTGTGCCAGCGGCCCCCCACTTCTCCCCTCTCTCCCCTCCCTGCCTCCCTCGCAGGTCCGTCGCGTGGAGGAAGGCCAGGAGCTCTTCTTCGCCCTCAAGCGCCTGCGGAAGGACCACGTGGTGCAGAAGCGGCAGCAGGAGCACGTCCTGATGGAGAAGAAGGTCCTCCGGCAGAGCCGCTGCCCCTTCATCGTCAGGTGCTGGCGCCTTCCTCTTCCCACTCCCCGTCTCCAGCGGGGGGCAAGGGGGTCTGGGGCCCGGGGTCCACAGAGGGGGATGCCAGACGATCCCAGCAGCGGCAGCCCAGCCTCCTGTTCTCGCAGTGGCCAAATACCCCTAAGGACCTCGGGATCCCGGTAGACTGTCCCTGGAGCTGGAGGTTCCACAGGATCAGGCCCAAGGAGCTCCTCCCATCAAATGACGTCAAGGAGATGAATAACTGTACAACTTTTAGGAGGCAGCCCTGTCTAGGGAAGCTTTTACTGTTGGGTCTTTTATTGTGTTTTATATCTGCCGGTTCCTGGGGCAGCACTGGAATCTTCACAGCTGACTCCTCAACCCTTTATTACTGTGCTTTGCTTTCTTCAAGTTGGGCTTTGTTTAAAACTTGCCATTTAGGTTTTCAAACCTTTTTTGTAAATTCAGTATTTGTACTTTTGAGTCTTCAGTCCTTTATTACTGCGTTTGCTTCACCTCGGCCGAGCCAGGATTATAATACTTCAGAATTTTGGGGGGGTTCTACCCTTTTTTTACGGGACGCGGGTGGCGCTGTGGGTAAAAGCCTCAGCGCCTAGGGCTTGCCGATCGAAAGGTCGGCGGTTCGAATCCCCGCGGCGGGGTGCGCTCCCGCTGCTCGGTCCCAGCGCCTGCCAACCTAGCAGTTTGAAAGCACCCCCGGGTGCAAGTAGATAAATGGGTACCGCTTACCAGCGGGAAGGTAAACGGCGTTCCGTGTGCTGCGCTGGCTCGCCAGATGCAGCTTTGTCACGCTGGCCACGTGACCCGGAAGTGTCTCCGGACAGCGCTGGCCCCCGGCCTATAGATGTGAGATGGGCGCACAAACCCCAGAGTCTGTCAAGACTGGCCCGTTCGGGCAGGGGTACCTTTACCTTTACCTTTACCCTTTTTTTGAATTTTGTTCATTTAAAGTTTATGATTTTTCTCTTTCCTTCTGAGGAAACTGAATAGTTCAGTGAAACGAGGTTTGTAGCCGGCATCCCGTTAAGGCTTTGTTCAATTCTAATTTTTCCTTAAGCTTTTTGATTTTTCTTATTATTTAGTTTATTTCCACAAGATAATATTTCTAGTCGATTACTTCTCGTTTCAGGGATTTTCACAGTATTTCATTTGTTTTGTGCAATTTCTCAGACCCGTGACTGTCTTTTTTCTATCGGTCTCTCTCCTGCAGGCTTTTTGCCACCTTCCGGGACAGTCGCCACGTCTACCTGCTGCTGGAGTTTTGCCAGGGGGGCGAGTTGTGGGCCAAGCTGCGCGAGGCGTAAGTGGGGGTAGAGGGAGGGGTGGGGATGTGGGGCAGGCTATGCCAACAGGCGGGTGGGGGCCATAGCTGTCAAGCGTCCCTTATTTGGCGGGACAGTCCCTTACCCCAGCGCCGTGCCCCGCTGCTGTCCCTTATTGATGATGCCCCTTAAATTTCCCGGGTTTCAAAGGAAGGAAGCAGCTCCTCTCCCTCCCTCCCTGCCGGCCAGGAAAGTGGGAGGCTCCAACTGGGTTGCTTGGCTGCGTTGCTCACCCAATAAGGAGTCTGAGAACCACTGGGGGGTGGAGCTTGCATGCCTTGTGCCAATCAAATCGGCCGCCTTGCCTGGGGACTCGCCTTTGCTCAGCGCTTCCCAGCGGAGAGGTGACGGTGGTTTCCCTTGCTGCATCCCATTTGCTGGGTTGCTGCGCTGTGGGAACCACCGTTTGAGGCTTCGTCTGGCTGCTGGCTGGGCTTTCTGCCTTTGGCTCGGAGGGGCTCAGAAGTTGAACATACCTGTGCCCCTTGGAAAATCCCTTATTTTGGCTGCTGGTCCCTTATTTTTGAGGCTGCTGGTCCCTTATTTTCAAATCTGTAAGTTGACAGCTATGGTGGGGGGGGGCTGAGAACTGGAAAGGAGGCTGCTTGGGACAAATCATAGAATGGATGCATAGAAGGGCAAAGGGGACCCTGGGCAGTAGCTCCACCTCCTGGCCACTAGAAGCCCCGCCCCCAGGGGAGAAGGCCCCGCCCCCAAGCCCAAGCTGTCCCCATTGGCAGGGGGGGGCATTACAGTCCTGGCATTAACAGTCCTGGATTTAACCCTGGGAGTTTCTTGCAGGGGTTTGGGGAGGAGAGCAAAGCATCCTTGCAGGGAGTCCTGGTGGCCCCAATAATGGCGCTAACAGTTATTAACCTCTCCTGATTATGGGAATGTTCAGGGTGGCAGGAGAGGATATATTCTGTGTGAATATCCTTCCTAATTTGCGCTAGCAAGTTCCTTTCCTCAGCAGAGTTTACATTCCCCTTTTTACATGCACAGCAGATAGCTGGTTGCAGGCTCGTGTGAGCCTCTCACTAGTATACAGTCTGTCTCAGATTGAGTTGTACGTTCCTGGTAAGCTCTCTTGAACCCTCTTAAAAGAACAAAGACGCCACAATCTTATTCATAAGCCATAAAAAGATAGTTTACTCACGATCAGGCAGAGCACAGTGTGATCCCTGAAGGCAGCCTTTAGGCTTAAAGTTACAAACGTATAAAAATAGATTTACCCCATAAGGGAGATTACCTGAGGGACTGTTTGGCTGGCAGCCAGCAGTTCATCTGACGAAAAGAAGATGGAAAAGAAGGAAAAGAGGGAGAGTGCTGCATGACTCGTCCTTTTGTTACCTGGACAGGTGAGGTCATGCCCACCTTCTATCACATGCAAAAGGAAGGATGCTCCAGCCGGGAGGAACAGGAAGTTTTGACTGGCTGGACCAAACATTCCCTTGCATGTCTTCTCTAGCATTATACAGAATGTTGTACTTGACTGCTCCCAGTGGATCACATCCCACACTGATCATGCCTGATCCTAAGAACCGACCTTTCACCATTGGAGACCCTTTGCATTTCAGGGGGTTGGCATAGATGACCTTTGGGTACCTCCCATCTCTACAATTCTACGAGACTCTGAGTCCCTCCAGTTCAGTATCTGCAGCAGCTTCACTCAGAGAGCCTTTCCCAGCCCTGCCTGCAGCTGCAGGAGACTGAGCCGCAGGCAGACCTTCTGCATGCTAAAGCAGCTGTCCTGTCGCTGGCCTATTCATCGAAAGGCAAAGCAGGTTTCTAGTCCTCCTTGTTTTGAATTAAAGGGTTGGTTTAAGCAGGAACAAGAAAGCTGCTTTACTCCGAGTCCACCAAGCTCAATATTGCCTACACGGACTGGCAGCAATGGCCTTCCTGGGACCCCAGCCCTGCCCAGGGCCTCTGGGGACGGAGCCTGAGGCCATCTGCATGCCAAGCAGCTGTCCTGCCTCTGAGCGTGGCTCTGCCTCCTCTCGCCCCTCCAGCCGCTGCTTCTCGGAGCCGGTGGCCGTCTTCTGCTCCGCCTGTGTGGTCGAAGCGCTGGACTACCTGCATGCCCAGGGGGTCGTGTATCGCGACCTGAAGCCAGAGAACTTGATGCTGGACGCCAAGGGCTACGTCAAGCTGGTAACAGAGGGGGGCAGGGGGGTGGCACAGAGGGGTTTCTGGACAGGTGGGCACCTCAGAACAAGCCCCCCTGACCTCTGAGGGTGGGGGGATGGGCCATTGGCGATGGCAAAGGGGAGCACACTCTGCATGTGCTCAGAGGTGCTTTTCGCCAGGCAAACGTTCCATGTGAAAAAATGAAGCTCTGCAGGAAGAAAATGCCCTCTAGATCAGTGACTCCCAAACTTTTTCGGGCCCCCACCCACTTGTGCCCCCTGCATTAGTTGAGATTCCTGTATTGCAAGGGGCTAGCTAGATGAACCTTGGGGGTCCCTTTCAACTCTGTTTCAGAATAGTGGGTTTGCATGACCCATTAAGGAAAATAAGAGCACAGTGAAATTCAAAACAGTAATCATGAATCCCACCTTTATTCAAAAATCCAGTTAAAATCATTTAGTTTAACTGATTATCTTGATCCAGCGATACCAGCTTTTCCAATGCCTGATAGTCATTTACACCTGCCGCAGCCCCCTGCCCCCTTTTTGGTCCCCACAGGTAACGCCACCACCCTCCACGGGGCAGAGCGCCCACTTGGGAAGGGCGGCATTGATGCCAGCAGGGAGAAAGGGCAGAGACAGAGAGGCTCAACTCGCTTGGCAATGGAAGGGTGGAGGCATTAGTCACAGTTAATGGTCGCTGTGCTGTGTCCTCCTTACCTGTGGGAAGTGATGAGGTCAAATGTGGCAACTCCATCCATGTATGCAAGGCTGACCTCACAGCTTACCATTTTCTCACCTGCACCTGTGCGTGGGCACACCTGTTGGTTGAGGATAAACCCTTCCTGTGTCTGGCCGAGTGGGCAGCTTCAGCTCCAATAAATTTGGTTTTGACATTACCCAGTAACAGTGCATCCCTCTGCACATTTATTTGGAAATAAGTCCAACCGTCTTCAAGTAAGAGGTCTGGGCGGTGTCGGTGTGTGTGTGTCAGCATAACTCTCTCTCTCTGCATTATTGGGGCCCCATTGGGGCCCCTCGTCGGCCACTGAGAGAAAGGATCATTGGCACGATCCATTAGGACAACTACTGCAAGAGCAGAACCTCCATACGCAGGTGCAGTCTACTTCTGAATGCCAGACAGTGGGGGACACAACGGGAGAGTGCTTGCGGGTTTCCGCTTGGGGCATCTGGTCAGCAACTGTGAGAACAGGATGCTGGACTCCTGGGCCTGATCCAGCCGCTTTCTTCTTCTCTGCAGGTGGACTTTGGCTTTGCCAAGGCGCTGAGGCGGGGGGAGAAGACCTACTCCTTCTGCGGGACCCCCGAATATCTGGCTCCCGAGATCCTCCGCCACGAGGGGCACGACTTTGCCGTGGACTTTTGGACCCTGGGCGTCCTCATCTTTGAGATGCTTGTCGGGCGGTGAGACATGGACCCCCCCATATGCACAAGATTATGGGGGGGGGCCTTGTGCTGTGTTCTCCTCACTTCCAGCAGCAGTTGTGGGGCGGGGCGGTGGGGAGAAAACACAGGAAGGACAAAGCAATGGGTGCACCCTAAAGTTTGGGGGTGCCAGAGCTGCCAGCTGAGCCCAGCAGGGGAAGGGGCTACAGTGCTGCAAAGGGGGGGGGCACCCCAGATTGCCTCCA
Organism: Podarcis vaucheri; assembly: GCF_965113315.1. Taxonomy (NCBI): domain Eukaryota; kingdom Metazoa; phylum Chordata; class Lepidosauria; order Squamata; family Lacertidae; genus Podarcis; species Podarcis vaucheri. The sequence goes on from NC_138761.1 coordinate 1,048,489, forward strand.
GGAAGGCCACAGCGCCCTCTCGCTCAGCTCCTTCTAGTTGGTGCAGAGGGATCTCTTGTGGTTTGGGGGAGGGATGGGAGCCGGTTGCAAGGAAGGGGAAACCTTGGGGGTCAGGGAGTGGCTTTGGGGGCCACAGAGGTGCTCAGCACCACCTCCTGGCTTTTTGGTGCATCAACATATTCAGGGCTGACCCCCCCCCCCATGGGGCAGGCTGAGGCAGCCACTGCAGGTGGGGAACCCCAAGAGGCAGCAACCCCAAGGGCAGCCCCACTGCGATAACGGCTCCTGGCGAGATACCACAGAAGTCTTGCTCGATCTTGTGCGCTCCACAGGATCTTGCCAAAACCTCACAAGATCTCCTTGAAATCTTGTGAGATCTCGCTAGAACCCACCCGCTTCAGTTTTGACCAGGGGTCAGCAAACATTTTCAGCAGGGGGCTGGTCCACCATTCCTCAGACCTTGTGGGGGGCTGGACTATCTTTTTTGGGGGGGAAATAATGAACGAGTTCCTATGGCCCACAAATAACCCAGAGATGCATTTTAAATAAAAGGACACATTCTACGTATGTAAAAACACGCTGATTCCTGGACTGTCTGTGGGCTGGATTTAGAAGGTGATTGGGCTGGATCCGGCCCCCAGGGCCTTAGTTTACCTACGCGTGGTTTTGACCAAAGCAGTGAAATGGGGGGCGGGGGGCAACCCTGTACATACACAGACAGGTAACCTAGATAGGAAGAAACGTGAAAACGGGGATTTGGAGAATCTCCTTCTGAGAGCTGTGTTAACAATGAGCTGAGAAAGTTTGCAAAGGGCAAACTCTTGGCCTTGAGCTGGAGAGAGAGGAGTCACCCTGATCTTCTCTCAGAACCAGGCAGCCAGCTCTGGCCAGGCAGGCTTCCTTCTCTGGGAAGGTGACTAAATTTCTCTGCCTGTGTGAAGCGTAGAGAAGGTGAGAGAATGCCTGCCTCACTGTGACCCGTAGACCCCTGGGCAGGGTGGAGAAAGGGGAGGAGGTGGGGGTGGTCCACCCTGGGTGTCACCACTGAGGGGGGTGACAGAATGCAGGGTGGAACTCACCGCAGCGCAGGCCACGCGTCTCTCCTGGGAGAGACGCAGTGGTTGTGGTGCTTGCAGGCTCCGCACTCCCCAAACGGGAGTTGGGCAGCTGAGTGGAAGGGGGCAGGCAGACTCCTTGGAGGCCCCACGGGGCGTCCTGCACCGGCTTGCTCCGCCGCTGCCCCTGAACTCTGCTTTTAGGGGTTCCCAGAGGCTGCTGCCCAAGTAAAAGCCCCCTTGGACGTTGCAACGGTGTCGTTGATAGAATAAAATTCACGCCGGCTTCCCCTGTCTCCCCCACCCCAAGGCCCCCCTTCCACAGCGCCGAGCCTCAGAAGATCTACAGCAAGATCATGGACGGCATATTCTCCTTCCCGGTGTTTGTGAGCGAGTCTGCCTGCTCCCTCGTGGCCAAGCTGTGCAGGTGTGTCTCCCCACCAGCTTCAGGGGGGGGCCTCCCCTCTTATCGCACGGAAAGTGCATGTGTCATGCGCAAAGGAATGAAGCTGAACCTCCTCTTCTTCTCTCCCCCCCCCCCCGGTCTTTATGGCAGGCGCAGGCCAGGGCAGCGCCTGGGCAATACCAGCAGCGGCATCCGTGGCATCCGTAAGCACAGGTGAGTCCACAGGGCAGAAGCTGCAGTGCCTGTCTCCGCCAGCAGGAGGCGCAGGAGAGGCCGAGGGTTTCTCTTCCCGCCTTTGGCCTTCCTGCACCTGGCGCCTTCCAGCTGTTTTGAACTACAACTCCCATCAGCCCCAGCCAGCACCAGGGCGAGGGGCGGGGACTTAGGAAGCTGTGATTATTGATATGGCACATTTGTTTTTTTTTAATGATATTTATTAAATTTTACAGACAATATAAAGTTACAAAATTAAAAATAGGAAATAGAAAAAGAATAACAATAATAAGAGAAAAAGAAATACAAAAATACAAAAACAAAATACATAAAAAGTAAAAAAAGTAAAAAATAGAGAAAAATCCATATTTTCATGTCTTATATTTCATTTACTTGTTTTCTGACCTCCTCACACACCCCCTTTTTTGTATTCCAGTTCACATAGTTAATTCAGCAAATCCTTACCCTCTATCATTTATCTTCACTTAATATCTTAACCTATTATAACTATATATTTCCAATCATTGTCCATCCATATTTACATATTCTTGTTAATCTTTTTATCAATACCGCTTATTTTCATTCCAACATCCCTTTAACATTCATTAATTTTACAGTATTGATATGGCACATTTGGAAGCCATAGGATGACTCAAAACTGACTGTTTTTGAAATAAAAATTGGGTGAAAAATATGGTTCAAAAGCTTTACTAACAGAACTCGCAGCAAAACAAACTTAAATTGATAACGTTACATCCGGATAGTTGCATAATATCGTGTGCTGATCCTAGCAATCAGATAGAACATCTTAGAAATATGAATTGTCTTCCTCCAGAGCTGAAATCAAAGCTCCGCCTCGCCAGACCCAGTCTGCATTAGCCAGAGGCTGTGTCCCTAAACAGAGAGGATCCTTAGCTGCTTTCAGAACCAAGACCAACACACCCAAAAGGGAGACTTGTAACTGAATGCTGTCATGTGACCTAAGTTAAACACCTCCTGAGAGCTAGCAGAGATGCGCTCTCACCTAAACTCTTGAGAGGTTTAGCTCAGCTCCATGGAACTTTCCATACCATGCTATTCTTTTAGCAGTACAGTGCTACCTTGGTTCTCAAACTTAATCCATTCCGGGAGTCTGTTCGACTCCCGAAACCGTTCGAAAACCAAGGCGTGGCTTACGATTGGCTGCAGGAACTTCATGCACTCAATCGGAAGCCGCAGAAGCCACATCGGACGTTTGGCTTCTGAAAAACGTTTGCAAACCGGAACACTCACTTCCGGGTTTGCGGCGTTTGGGAGCCGATTTGTTCGGGAGCCAAGCCGTTCGACTACCACAGTACCACCATACACATACAGAGTTCATAGAATCATAGAATCATAGAGTTGGAAGAGACCCCAAGGGCCATCAAGTCCAACCCCCTGCCAAGCAGGAAACACCATCAGAGCACCCCTGACATATGGTTGTCAAGCCTCTGCTTAAAGACCTCCAAAGGAGGAGACTCCACCACACTCCTTGGCACCAAATTCCACTGTCAAACAGCTCTTACTGTCAGGAAGTTCTTCCTAATGTTTAGGTGGAATCTTCTTTCTTGTAGTTTGGATCCATTGCTCCGTGTCCGCTTCTCCGGAGCAGCAGAAAACAACCTTTCTCCCTCCTCTATGTGACATCCTTTTATACATTTGAACATGGCTATCATATCACCCCTTAACCTCCTCTTCTCCAGGCTAAACATGCCCAGCTCCCTTAGCCGTTCCTCATAAGGCATCGTTTCCAGGCCTTTGACCATTTTGGTTGCCCTCCTCTGGACACGTTCCAGTTTGTCAGTGTCCTTCTTGAACTGTGGTGCCCAGAACTGGACACAGTACTCCAGGTGAGGTCTGACCAGAGCAGAATACAGTGGCACTATTACTTCCCTTGATCTAGATCAGTGTTTCCCAACCAGTGTTCTGCGGCACACTAGTGTGCCGCGAGATGTTGCCTGGTGTGCCGCGAGATGTTGCCTGGAGGGAGGCGGGCAAGTCCAAAAAAGGTTGGGAAACACTGACTTAAGTTTCTCTTTCAAAAAGGAAACGTGGGTTAAAGCGGCGGCGACGCCCCCCACTCACTTTCCTGCTCTGGCTTCCCTAACAGTTTTCCGAGTTGCGTCACTGGATCCAGCCCCCTTTTCCACAGGTGACACGGGGCTGGAGGCAGGGAAAGAGGGCTTTACGTCGCGCACAAAGGCAGCCTCCTAGAAGCGCTCTGGGCCGGCGCCGTTTCGCCGAAGGCGCCGGAGCACCCCCACCCTCAGCTCCTTCAGAAAGGAAGCCCCGCCCCTCGGCTCCCTACGCCGCCAGGCAGCTCAGCTGACTGACGAGGACGTTCTGCGGCGGCGGCCGCCGCACAACCACCGCATTTGCTGGCAGCGTCTGCAGCGCAATAAGTAACAGCGCCTGGTGCTGCCAACTCTTTCTCTCTCTCTCCCGCCCCCCCGCCCCCAAGCTCTCGCGCGCCCCGCGTCAACATCGCCGCGCGCAGCTTCCCGAGCTCGAGGCCAGCCGCTGCACGCATGCGCCGGCTCGTCATCGGCTCCGGTTGTTGCCTTTCTCCGCCAAGGTCGGTGGACCCCGAGCCTAGGCTTCCTTCCCGCACCCCGCTTTCCGAAGACCGCACACCAGTTGGGCCAGTACATATTCCCCTCCCGTGACTGGAGCGGAATAGCCCTTTCTCTTCTTCCCCAACCCTTGTCGTTGGAAGAGTCCCTCAGTCCCTCGCTTTGCTGCCTCCTCCCCCCCCACCCTCAAAGCTTGGAGGTTCCCCGGCAAGGGGGAGGGGGAAAAATTGAAACTTACACTTTCGTGCGTCCCTCCCGGCGTGACGCTGCGCGCTGACGTCACGGGGCTGTAATGGTGGTGTGCCTCGAGATTTTTTTTCATCAAACAAGTGTGCCTTTGCCCAAAAAAGGTTGGGAAACACTGATCTAGATGCTATACTCCTATTGATGCAGCCCAGAATTGCATTGGCTTTTTTAGCTGCCGCGTCACACTGTTGGCTCATGTCAAGTTTGTGGTCAACCAAGACTCCTAGATCCTTTTCACATGTACTGCTCTCAAGCCAGGTGTCCCCCATCCAACCTAGCAGTGTCTTTATTCCTTCTCGACGGGTCAGCCCATTCTCCATAGTCAAAACTAAAGTCCCAAAGATATTTCAGAGCGCCACTCTCCCCCTGACCCAAATCCAGATCCCAAAGGCCAGAGCATCCCTGCATAGGAGGATCTATCCAACTTTCCTTCTCCAATCCAAGCAGGGCTCCATCCCACCAAATCTGGCTTTCTCTAGATTTGATCATAAAGGGCAACGGCTTATGATCATCAAATTGCTTCTGTGAGGCCGGGGCTCTCTCCACTTGAATTACTTGAGGTTCAGCAACAACTTTCTCCTTTGTCTTCTCCACAGCTTGCCATGTCAAAACAGATTCCTGGGTCAATTCCTGAGTAATTTCTGTATAGATATTCCCTTTTTGTCCCAACTCAGTCATTTTTTGTCCCAAAATTGTCAATTTTATTAATCCACACATCCGTCTTCTCATGAAGCTGTTCCAATAAAGCACTTGTCTTGCAAAATGCAATCACTAAGGCTTCTTCTGTCAACATTCTTGTCCAAGGTCAGACTCTGATTCTCACGCTCTTTAATCTCTGCAGCTGGAAAATTCCCCAGCTCCACTCCTGCAACAGTTTCAAAAGCTCCCTCTAGGGGAAACAATTTCTATTTGTATCCATCAAACGCAGATCCAGTGACAGAATTAGTTATTTTCAGTTACTTTTTTTGCTCCTTTTAAGTGCAAAAGGAAACAATGGAAACAATATATTTCTCTTATTTAACTATCTGTCAACATACATTTTATTCACAGTCAATGAACTTTCCCAAAACGTCAATATTACTGGCAGCCCATTCCCAGGTTTGAAATGGTGGTGATTTAACTTTCTTCACTCTCTCTCCTGCAGGCTTAAATGATCTAGAATTTCCCCCCTCTTCTCCTGCTTCCAAGGGAAGTTTAGTAATTTTAGCCGATGGAGATTTAATCCTTTACAAAACACTTTCCAGACTTTAGCTTACAACGTCTTTGCTTTGATCTATTTACAAAAGAGGAAGGCGGACTTCCTGTTTGAAACCTTCCCGTTTCGTTGCCAAATTAAGATGTTTAGAGATCCAATTTTCCATTCTACTCACGGGTAGTTGTTTAAAGTCCAATTGTCCACAGGAAAAAGTCAGCGCTCTCCGGCAACAGCAATGCGGCTTCACTCCGTGAAAAAAGCAGTCGATTCGAAGCACCGCACCACTCACCCCACGTCGCTCCGGATCCCCAAAACCGGGTTTCCCCGCGAGTAGGGGAGATGCGAAAGGTGCCAGCCGAATCCCATGTCCACAGGCTTCTCCCACCTGTGGTTTTTAATGGGTCTCCGCCTCGCCGTGGCGGTCCAGACCCTAGTTTCCACGGAGCGGATTCCTCCCGATCAGAGGAAATCTGCCGTTGCCGGAGGCGCTAACCCGGAAGTCCCAGTTTTGACTATGTGTTGGGTGATGAAGGATTTTCATTGCTCTGTCCTGAATCTTCCAACCCGCTGACCCTTGCCTTGCCTTCCCTCCGCAGGTGGTTCAGCTCCCTCTCCTGGAAAAAGCTGGCGCTGCGTCAGATCGAGGCCCCCACCACCGTTCTGCTCAAGCAGGTATTGGCTGGGAGCGAGGGGCTCGTTTGGGGCAGCAAGGACTCCCCTCCAGCTGCCGTCCACCCTCACGACTGCCTACTTTCCCCTCCTCCTCCAGGGCTCCCCCTACGTCAACTTCAAGCGCTTCTCGGTCTCCCGGCAGCAGCAGCCCGAAGAGGAGTTTTCTGGCTGGGACGAAGACTTCTAAGCTCCTGGAACCGCAGAGGGGGGAGGGCAGGAAGACCCTTCCTCTGACCCCACAGACTGGAGCCGCAGCTGAGAGGGAGCCCCCGCAGCCTCTCTCTCCCCTCGAAATGCTTTTCAGCAGGGGCCCCCCAGCCCGGATGTCCTCAGCCCCCTGCCCCCAGTGCTTGGCCAAGGCTCTCGTGTGTCCCTTCCTCTTCCCCCACAACTGCCTTGTCTGGGAGCTGATGGCTGCAGTGGGCAGAGTCACTGTGAAAGGGGGAAACCTCCAATCTGCCTTGTCTCGTCCTGCTCAATGTGGAAAATAAAATTAGTTCAGGGAACAGTCTGGCCCCTGCCTCCTCCTCTGCGATTTGGGCATGCAGGGGGGGGGCTGCGGCTGGTCCGTATTCTGTCTCCCCCAGCTCACCAGGTGCAACGACATTTGGAATACACTGTGTGCCATTCTGGTCACCTCACCTCAGACAGGAGCATAGCTGTCAAGTGTCCCTTATTTGGCGGGACATTCCCGCCACTGTCCCTTATTGATGAGGCTTCGTTTGGCTGCTGGCTGGGCTTTCTGCCTTTGGCTCGGAGGGGCTCAGAAGTTGAACATACCTGTGCCCGGAAAATCCCTTATTTCGGCTGCTGATCCCTTATTTTCGAGGCTGCTGGTCCCTTATTTTCAAATTTGTAAGTTGACAGCTATGAACAGGAGATTGTAGATTTGGAAAAGGTTCAAAGTGACTGAGGGGACAGAGCAAAAGCTGCAGCGTTTGGGACATTTCGGTTTAGAGAAAAGGCCAGGAAGAGGCGACTTGATATAAAATTAGGCCTGGCTTGGAGAAAGTAGCTACAGAAATGTTTTTTCTTCCACTCTCATAATGCTGGAACTTGGATATTGAGTGAAGCTGAAGGCGGGGAGATTCAGGAGAGATATAAGGAAGCCCTTCATCACACAGCACAGAGTTAAACTGGGGAACTCCCTGCCACAGGAGGCAGTGATGGCCACCAAGCTGGATAGTTTTAAAAGAGAATGAGACCAATTCAAGGCCCTCCCCAGTCAGAGTCAGCAAGAGAGAGATCCTGTGTTTGAATCCTGCTTGCTGGTTTCCCACAAAGGGCATCTGACTGGCACTGTGAGAAGAGGGAGCCAGACTAGATGAGCCACTGGCCTGATCCAGCTAAAGGCTCTTCTTATGTTCTTGCATTCTCCGCCTAAGGCAGGATCGAGGGGCCTTCCAGATGTTGCTGGATTCTACCTCCCAGCAGTCTCTGCAGCCAGCAGACCAGTGATTAGGGCTGATGGGAATTGGAGCCCAGCAATACCACAGGGGCACCAGCAGGCCCCTCCCCCAGGCGTGTCTCTCCCCACCACCCCAGATTTACAGAAACTGTCCCTTTTTCTGGTTTGATCCCAGATTGTCCCATTTTTCCTTTGTTGTTGTTGTTGAGTCGTTTAGTCGTGTCCGCCTCTTCGTGACCCCCTGGACCAGAGCAGGCCAGGCACTCCTGTCTTCCACTGCCTCCCGCAGTTGGGTCAAACTCATGCTGGTAGCTTTGAGAACACTGTCCCACCATCTCGTCCTCCGTCGTCCCCTTCTCCTTGTGCCCTCCATCTTTCCCAACATCAGGGTATTTTCCAGGGAGTCTTCTCTTCTCATGAGGTGGCCAAAGTCTTGGAGCCTCAGCTTCAGGATCTGTCCTTCCAGTGAGCACTCAGGGCTGATTTCCTTCAGAATGGAGAGGTGTGATCTTCTTGCAGTCCATGGGACTCTCAAGAGTCTCCTCCAGCACCAGAATTCAAAAGCATCCATTCTTTGGCGATCAGCTTTCTTTATGGTCCAGCTCTCACTTCCATACATCACTACTGGGAAAACCAGAGCTTGAACTGTACACACCTTTGTTGGCAAGGTGACGTCTCTGCTCCCCCCCCCCTTAGGATGTCCCTATTTTCATGGGAGAAATATTGGTGGGTGTGGAAGAGGACATCCCCAGGGATTTTTTCCCCAGCTGGAGCTCACAGGAGCTCTGTTGCGGCACCTCCCTTTAAGGGGTCTGCAACCTTTTTCAGCAGGGGGCCAGTCCACCGTCCCTCAGACCTTGTGGGGGGCTGGACTATATTTTTTGGGGGGAAATGAACACATTCCTATGCCCCCACAAATAACCCAGAGATGCATTTTAAATAAAAGGACACATTCTACTCATGTAATAAAAAAACACACTGATTCCCGGTCTGTGAGCTGGATTGAGAAGGCGACTGGGCCGCATCTGGCCCCCGGGCCTTAGTTTGCCTACCCCCGCTCTAAGAGAATGAGGGAGGCGTTCATGGCGAGTCCCGGCACCTCTTTTGCTAGAGGAATAGCATCAGAGAAATGTTGGAGGCTACGCACCAGGTCCCCCAACTTAGACTCTGCTGTGGCTTCAGGTTCCATCTGGTCATAAGCAGTGCTTTTTTCCTAGTAAACAATGTTTAGGGTACTCCCCTTTTGACTCAAGGAAATCACCATTTTATAGTTCAAATCGGGAAAAATAAATACAGTAAATGGACAAAAGTACAAAGATTCACAAAATGTTTAGGGGTATGCCGCCCCGCCCCGCCCCCCGAAAAAAGCACTGGTCATAAGAGACCATTTCTTCTTCTTTGTTGGAAGCTGCCCAGAGTGGCTGGGGAAAGCCAGATGGGTGAGATACAAATAATAGATTATTAATATTATTCTCTCTTTCTCGGGAGTAAGTAGCCCTGATCCTCCTACAAGAACCATTTAAAGAATATAAATAAATAGCATAACTTATGCTCCACAAAACGGGTTGCGGGGGGAGCTTTTAGTCTAGTTCAGGGGTCTGCAACCTTTAAGACAAAAAGAGCCACTTGGACCCGTTTCCGAAGGGGGGGAAAACTGGGAGCCGCAAAACCGGGAAGGTGATGTCGGGACGGTGTGTGACTAACACACGCACCGCCCCCATGCAACGTCACAGCCAGTACAGCGCCCGCCACAGTGGGGAGTGTCAGGGCGCACAATGCGCCTCCTCCCCGTGCCCGGAGCCACGGCAAAGGTGTAAAAGAGCCACATGCGGCTCCGGAGCCGCGGGTTGCAGACCCCTGGTCTAGTTCTTCCTTTTTCTTTTTAAGGGGGCCTCTGTCACCTGAAGAAAAATAGATGAAGTAAGACAGTGGTTTTGAAATGGCTCGATCTGAAAGGGCTACATTGCTGCATTTTAGCGAACAGGTGCGCAAGATTCACCCCTCCAGGACAGGCGGGGAAGAGCATAGCTGTCCACGTTTCCCTTTTTGAAAGGGAAATTCCCTTATTCCGAATAGGATTCCTCGCAAGAAAAGGGAAAAGTTGACAGCTGTGGAAGGGGGGCACCATCTGAGGAGCCCCCCAAGCTAGGCTGCTGGGGATGGGGGGGTCACCCGGTGCCGCGTTGCGTGCCATCCAGGGCGCACTAATCCGTCTCCGTGCCAAGCCGGCGGCCACTCCTGCCTCCGTTCGCGGCTGCAGGGAGAACCACGACTGCAAACACAGCTTGAAAGCAAAGCACTTCAATCAAATTTATTTAAAACCCCCGAGAAGAATAGCTTTTGCGGAGCTGAAATTGCCTCGGGGAACAAACGCTGCATGCTCCACCTGCTCTGAAAGAGAGACGACAAGGGCTTCAGCGCCTCTGAAAAGATTTAGCATCTTAGTCACTCACTCCTGGTTTCCAAGGTAAACTGTGAATCGTGTCGACGGGGGGGGGGGGGGCGGGGAGGCGCCTCCTGACGCCTGACAGGGAAGCCTGGCTGCAGCGCCCCAGCCCCCTCCTTGCTGGCAAACCCCCCAAGTGCCTCCCCCTAGAAGTGAGTTTCCAGCTCCCGGTGGAAGGAGCTCCGTCCACTCCCTCCATCTCTGCCCCGCTGCCTCTTGCGGACGCAGGACCCGCACCAAGAGGGGGGGGGGTCTTTGTCTTGGCTGGGCAGCAAGGCTTTCTCTTCCCGGGCGCCCCATTCCGTGGGTCATTCCTGGGGACGGCCTGACAGCCACGCGGGCGCAACTCTTGAGGTGCCAAGTGGAAGGGGCGTCGGGAGCAGGGCAGGGCAGGATCTGCCGCGTTTCTGGATGATGATGATGATAATAATAATAATAATAATAATAATAATAATAATAATAATAATAATAATAATTATTTGAATTCTGGTGCTGGAGGAGACTCTTGAGAGTCCCATGGACTGCAAGAAAATCCAACCTCTCCATTCTGAAGGAAATCAGCCCTGAGTGCTCACTGGAAGGACAGATCCTGAAGCTAAGGCTCCAAGACTTTGGCCACCTCAGGAGAAGAGAAGACTCCCTGGAAAAGACCCTGATGTTGGGAAAGATGGAGGGCACAAGGAGAAGGGGACGGCAGAGGACGAGATGGTGGGACAGTGTTCTCGAAGCTACCAGCATGAGGGAGGCAGTGGAAGACAGGAGGGCCTGGCATGCTCTGGTCCAGGGGGTCATGAAGAGGCAGACACGACTAAACGACTAAACAACAACAACAACAATAATAATTTTATTTATATCCTGCCCTCCCCAGCTGAAGCCAAGCTCAGAGCCGCTAACAGCAATAAAAGTAGCACAGCATTCTAAAATCAATTCATTCTAAAATCAATTCAAAATCAAATTAATGGCAACTATTGGGCCAGCGTTCTATGAGGATTACAGAAGGAGGGGGTCAGACTGTGCCTTGGCCAAAGGCCTGGCCAAACAGCTCTGTCTTGCAGGCCCTGCCGAAAGATGTCAAGTCCCGCAGGGCCCTAGTCTCTTGTGACACAGCATTCCATCAGATCGGGGCCACGGCCAAAAAGGCCCTGGCTCTGGTTGAGGCCAGCCTAACCTCCCTGTGGCTCCAAGACGTTTTTGTTTGAAGACCATAAGGTCCTCCATAGGACATACCAGGAGAGGCGGTCCCGTAGGTACAAGGGTCCTAGGCAGTGTAGGGCTTTAAAGGTCAAAACCTGCACCTTGAACCTGATCCTGTACTCCACCAGGAGCCAGCGCATGGATAGGGGCTTGGGGCAAGGACTTCACAGAAAAGGGGAGCTTGGAGGGGAGAAGAGGGCTTGACACAGGTGCTTTGGGTGGCATTGGGGGGGTAAGGAGGGAGGTCAAAGGGGGCTGGTATCCTCGGGGTCAAAGGGCAGAGAAAAAAGTCGGGTGCGGCCAGGCAAGGCCCCAGAGGGCTTTGAGGGTTATATATGTGGGGCTGGGAATAGGGGAGAGAGTGGCATGTCTGAATCAGAACAGTAAAGGTGGAAGGGACCCCCAAAGGTCATTCAGCCCAACCCCTGCAATGCAGGTACCACAGTGAATGGATCCCTAATATTTACCCCCCCCAACCTCTGTATAAAAAGCTCCAGTGAAGAGGAGTCAAAGGACCACCTGTTTTTCTGAAGGGAGAGCCAGTACCTCTCTGAAGCTAAGCAGGTCTGAGTCTGGTCAGTGCCTGGATGGGAGACCCCCACCAAGCCTCCCTGGGTTCCACCGCCAGAAGGAAGGTGGGATATGAAGGTAGGGAAGGGAAGAAATAAGGATCCTTTGCCTCAGGCCAAGGTTGTGATGGCATTTAAATGTCCTGGAGGCCAGCTGAGGGAGGTGTTGCCTTGTTCGCAGGTGGAAAGAGCAGGAACGCAAGAGCTGGGCAGCTGGTGAAATAACAGTTTAAAATTAACTGTTTTAAGTTGGGTATCAACTTCCCCAACGCTGATTCTCAATCCTTCCATGGCCAGAAGACTGGAGTGGAAGGCCACCTTCACTGAGGAAGGAGATCAAATCCTGCCCCCGTCTCTTTCTGCAACTCACGAACAAGCGGTTGGTGTCTGACATCATCATCAGAGGGTCCTGGGCAGTGTTTGAAATTCACCAGGCACATTTTGCACCTGGCTATCGGCCTCTTGTGACCCAGTGAAGATGTCCAGGCGCCAGGATGATGCCCGACGTCTCCACCACCTGGATGTGCATCCCTGGCGATCCCTGGTTCTTGACTGTTTTCACACATACTCACAGCACACCCTGACGAATTCTATCAGTTGTATTTTATCTGCACAATCAGAATGAATTTCAGGGGTGGAAAAGTCTTATCGAAAAACATGACTTTTGAGCCGTCCGGCCCCCAAATGGCAACCAGGGGCGTTTTGTTTTGGTGACTGTAACCCTGGTTTAAGTGAGAGCTGGACCATAAAGAAGACTGATCACCAAAGAATGGATGCTTTTGAATTGTGGTGCTGGAGGAGACTCTTGAGAGTCCCATGGACTGCAAGAAGATCAGACCTCTCCATTCTGAAGGAAATCAGCCCTGAGTGCTCACTGGAAGGACAGATCATGAAGCTGAGGCTCCAATACTCTGGCCACCTCAGGAGAAGAGAAGACTCCCTGGGAAAGATGGAGGGCACAAGGAGAAGGGGACGACAGAGGATGAGATGGTTGGACAGTGTTCTCGAAGCTACCAGCATGAGTTTGACCAAACTGCAGGAGGCAGTGGAAGACAGGAGGGCCTGGCCTGCTCTGGTCCAGGGGGTCACAACTAAACAACGACAACAAACCCTGGTTTAAGGAGCCATTTGGCGCCTCGCTTATCTATCTGAGTTTCTAGCACTGGTTCTGGGCCATAAATCTCAGCCTGGGGGTCCAGCCCAGCCCCAGAGGAGATCAGCCATCCATCCATTGCTCCCTCAGCCCCTGTGAGGGAGACTCCGTGGAGCCAAGTGACCCACACACAGGGTCACCCCACTGTGCCCAGAGGAAGCCAAATGCCCCTCCCTCTTCGCCTGCCCAGCCATCCCACCAGCTGCCAAAAGACTGGGCCACTTGCCCACCTCTCCTCCCTGCTGAGAAGCTGTTCTTGTGACTCCCCCCCCCCACGCAAAGTCCAGCCTCATTCAGTAAAGACCTCTGCCCGCCTGCAGCCAAAATACCTGAGACCTAAGCCCAGAGTGTGGCATTTGTGAATATCCCCCTCCTGCTCCGGTTGAAATTCTGACTGTGGGCTCCTGGGGGCAGCAGAGACCTGGGATGGATCTACACACAGGAAAAAAATGCTATAAATAAGTCAGAAATGAGGGTTCGTTTGTTTTTTGTTATCATAATCTATGTAAAATTGTGCAGAAAAGTTTTCTGTTCTACGACGCCATCTGGTGTCACAGTGTTTTAACGCACGTATAACGTTTTTTCTTTACTAATGTAGCCGAATCCCAGGTTTCGAGTCTTGTTGCTCTGTGAAACACCACGTGGCACGGATGGTTCCCGATGGAGGACGGTGGCAGCAGTGGCTGAAGGAGGTGGTGGCCTTTTGGGGTGCAAGGGAGACACACACCAACGCCCCCCCCCCTGTCCTTGGAAGCCTCTGTGCCAGTGGCTGCTGTTCATTCCAAGGCCCAACGCAGAACTGCAAAGCCTCCTTGTTATTTTTGCTCTTGGGTGTGGGGTTTATGCAATCTTGTTATCTTTCTGGTACTGAAATGCCTTTTTTCATGTTACATTTGGCAGTGTGTTGTTTTGCTATGTTGTTATGAAACGGATGTTTGCATCGTTTGGCTTTGAAATGCATTCCTGCTTTCTTTGTTTAAGCGTGACATATTTTTGTGTGTGGAAAAACAGCATATAAATAAAAACAGTGAGTGAAGGAATGGTCCCCGGATGAAGGAGAAAGCACAGGGCTGTGGTTGGTGTTGGTGTTTTTTTAAAAAAAGTTGTGTTTCTTTATTCAATAATTATATTGATAGCTGAGTTGGGCCTTTACACAGCATATACATGAAGGGTGACCCACACAGGAGACGGGGCTGGAGCGAGGCCCCTTCCTCCTCCTCCTCTTCTTCCTCCTCCTTCTCCTCCGCCCACCCCTCTCCTCCCTCCCCCCAGTCCTGCGAAGGGGCCTCTGCCCCTCGTCTCACGTAAATGGCGGTGTTGGCTCCTTAGGGTGGGGCTCCCGTGTCTGGCCCATCCATGGCAAGCCTGGCATAACATTGGCATCTGAGCAGCTCTGCAGTGGACGTGGCGAGAAGAGGCAGCCCCAGCGGTGGCAAAGCTGTGACAGAGAGCCGAGGGGGCAAGCCGGCTGGTGGTGGAGGGCAGTGGCATGAGGAGGGAGGGGTCCTTTCTCTGGGGTACGACAGACACAGATAAATAACAAAGGGGACTTTTTCATTCCCGCTGGGCCATGGAGGCAGCTGGCATTCAGGTGGCACTTTCTGTTGGCCTGGGCAGCGGCACACCACCCCCGCCAGGCCTGGGGAGATGAGTGGGCAGAGGGCAGAATCCTGCCTCCAGGACTCACTCGCTCCTCCCCACACTGCCTTGGGAAGAGAGAGAGTCTTGCAAGCTTTGTGCCGCTCCATAGGTGGCAGGGAGGCCAAGGGGCAGGGGGTGCCAGCAAGAGGAGCGCCTGGAGGCTGCAAGGGACACCCTCCCTGCGGTGTTGGCCCAGTGGTGGGAGGAGGGGAGGCTTGGCCGGGGCTGCGAGAGGGCAGTGTGGAGGGGTCCTCAGCTCTCCCTTCCCGGGCTGGATGAGGTGCTGCTTGACCCAGCCCCCTTCCCCTGCCCAGAAGCCGCCTAGACCCCCAAGTCATCCTCATAGAGCAGGGCCGCGCTGAAGACAGTCAGTGGCTCGTCCGAGGAGCGGGCCAGCCGGCCGGAGACCAGGTCCACGCAGAGAGTTTCTCTGGCCTCCATGGGGACGACCAGGGTGAAGACGGCCAGCGCTCCGGTGCTGGGCTGCCTCTCGGCCACCGGCTTGTTCTCCAGGCCTTCGGGCTGGTAGCCGGCCGAGTCGCTGCGGGCGATGGCCTGGTTGGAGCGGGAGAGGACCGCCTCGATCTTCTCCCCCCGGTGGCCGGTCAGGATGGCGCTGACCAGGTAGCGGCCAGGAAACGGAGCGGTGAAGATTCCTGCGGGGGGGGGAGAGGTCCATTACAGGTGCCTGGCATTGGTCCTCCCACCTGCCTTGCAACCCCCACCCCAAGCCCCCTCCCTGGCTTTGGGCGCTCTAGTTCTTCAACCCCTGAGAACATCAGATCATCCTCTCAGAGCATCCTCCTCTCAGAGTGTCCAACCAAATGCCCACCTGTCCTGTTTTACCATCCCAGATCACAGAAGGGGATGGCAGCTTCCGTTTGGATCCCAGAACGTCCCGTTTAAGACTGATACCCTGTTGCAAGTCAGCAGAGTCACACCAGAGCACTTGCTGGGTGTGGGAGTGCTGAGGATAGGAAGAGAGGATATATTGATTCAATATTATGCTTCCTCACTCACGCTAGTAAGGTGGGAGCAGAGCACATTCCCCTGTTCATTGCAGGAAGCTGGGAGCAGTCAAGTACAACATTCCTTGTTTTCCTAGAGTGGACGTGCGAGGGAATGTTTGGTCCAGCCAGTCGAAACTTCCTGTTCCTCCTGGCTGGAGCATTCTTCCTTTTGCCTGTGATAGAAGGTGGGCGGGACCTTACCTGTCCAGGTAACAAAAGGACTCTCTTTTTTACTTCCTTCTTCATTTGACCACCATCTAGCTAGGATTGCTCTGCTAGCTCTCAGCTAGCAGCAGCACTGGGATCATTCCTCCTTATGGGGTAGATCCACATGTACGTATTTGTAACTAAGTCTGCTTTCAGGGATCCAACTGTGAACTGATGTAAGTAAACTTCTTTTTATTGACTTTAAATAAGATTGTGGCGTCTTTATTCTTTTAAGAGGAATTCAAGGGAACTTAACAGGAACATACAATTCAATCTGAGGCAGACCGAATTGTATAATAGTGAGAGGCTCACACGAGCCTGCAACCAGCTATCTGCTGTACATGTAAAAAGGGGAATGTAACTCTAAGTTAGGAAGCATATTAATGAACAACATATCCTCTCCTGCTACCCTGAACATTCCCACACACCTGTGGCCCTCCCACCCCAAGCCCCATCTTCTCCTTCCTGCATTTCCCAGCCCCTCACTGACCAGATTTCGGGTCGTAGGCGTCCCCGTCGTTCAGCAGCACCCGGTCGAAGGCGATGGTCCCTGTCTCCACGTGGCGGGCGGTCAGTGCTGCAGTGAAGGAGACCTTGGGCGTCGTTCCGGGTGGCCCAGGCAGGCCTGCAAGTGGACGGGGAGCGGGGGGTGGGGGTGGGGGAAACAGAAAAACTTTCAGGGACTTCTCCCTTTCTCCCCGCATTGACCACCCACAAGGAACTGGCTCTCAAGACCCGGCTGGTTTCTGTGCTGGCAACTCACTCTGCATGCGCCTGCTTCCCTCATAACACCGGTTCTGTGTTTGTACGAATTCAGTCTCTTAGTGGGCACCACCTGCACTTTGGAACTCCCTGGCACTTGACGCCTTCACGGGACTCTTTTTGGCACCGGCTAAAAACATCCTTGCTTAGACAAGCCTGCCCAGACGCTTAGAAAGTTGACGCAACCCTGTTTTTAGTCTGTTTCTATTTCAACTTTTCAGATGTCTTAAATTACTGCCGTTCATTTTCCTTTTGATAATTTTATTGCTTTGTCTTTCTTGTAAGCCTATTTGATGTGATTTTCTTCTTCTTTTACAATCAAGAAATTTATAATTTTGTGAAATAAACAACTAAATAAATCAGGACACTCCCAGCCAGGCCTGTCCATCTGTCCAGCCGCTCCTCACAGCAGGGACCTGGGGACTCAGACACATTAGTCAAAAGACAGCATTTTGAATGTGTTATAAACCTGCAACACCAGATGGCACTGGAGAGCAAAAAAAAAATCTAAGCGAATCTTCCATAGCGTTTTCTTTCTTTCTTTTGTTTTAACAATTGAAATTCAGACTTTTATTTGTAGTGTGTGTTTTTTCTGTGTGTAGATTCACCCCAGGGGCCATTTTGCAAGCTCCTGGGGAGGGCAGCTGTGTTGCACAGCCCAGGTTCAGGCCCCCCCGATCTCTCCAGAGGACAAAGACACCGTCCGCCTCCCTGGGGAGCTATTGCTAGGTAGCCCTGAGCTCACTCCAAGGCTCTGCCTGAAGCCCCAAGGCTCACCCCCCACCCAGACGCTGCCATGTAGCTTCTTCACAGAGGAGGGAACAGGGTATGTGGAGGCCTGGTGAGATTGTTAGGATATAGTTCTGTTTCACCTTAAAAGGGAACAGGCATGACTGTTGTGCCTCACGTGCCTGTTTACTTCCAGCACTGGTCTGCCGGGAACTTCTGTATATAGTTTTTGTGTTCCTGCTGTTTTGCTGGAGACAAAGGGAAGCAGACATGTTTTCCTCTGTTCCTGAACTATGCTGAATAAAATGCTGTAATATACTGCTTACACATTTCTCTGTCTGCCTCTTCTGCTGTGAGAAGATTTACACTCTCTGCTGACAGAGATTGCACGGGTCTCTTAACGTATCTGAGGCTCATGTCGCTGATTGATGCTGTTCCAAGGGAGACCGGTGATTGTCTGGCTGCCGGCCTGACTGATGCCCCCGTCTCCCCGATAGTATCCCAACAGAGATGACTGGCTGTGCTGGCTGCTGGAACCCAGTGGCACTGAGAGGACACCAGTCCCCCCCCCCCCAGCTGCAGTGGACAGGAGCAGCAGCCCCTCCACACACCCCTGCCCCCCCTCCAGCCCCCGCACCTGTGCCCGGTCATTACCTTGTTCTCCGGGGAGACCTGCAAGAGACAAGGGAAGATGGGTGAGACTCACAGGGGACAAGGGAGAGGTGGGAGGGGTCATCCCCACCCCACGTGTTAATTCATTAATTGCTATTGTTGTTATTATATTTATTCAGATCCCGCCTTTGATCCCAGGCCAGGATTCAAGGTGGCTTGCACAAATTAAGACCCAGGTAAGAGACGCAAAGCGAAAAGCATATCACGGACCATTGCTAAAAAGTAATTAAACGCTAACAGAATGAAAATAAATCTCTTAAGATACAGAGAATACCGTATTGGCCCGAATATAAGCTGCACCCGAATATAAGCTGCACCTTTAAAATTGGAGGGGAGGAGGAAAAAAGAAAAAGCCCCCGAATATAAGCTGCTCCCTTCCTTGCTGCTCCTGGCTGCGTACTGTGGGGGCGGGGGGGGGGGAGTTGGGCTTCCTTGCCAGCAGCCTTTCCCCTTCCTCGCTCTCTCCCTTCCAGGCCTTGGGGAAGAAGACAGGGGACTCTGCGTGGGGGGGGGGGGCGCCGCTTTGCGGCACTCCTGGCGTTGTTTGCCCTGTGCTCTTAGCTGCATATCGTAAGGTTGTAAATATAAGCCATACTTTAACTTTTCATGGTTGGAATTTGGAGGAAAAGTGAGGCTTATATTTAGGCCAATAAGGTAAAAATAGTCCAGCACTATTATAATCCCTTTCCTTTAAAAATAAAATAAAATAGTCAGTTCCCAAATGCCTGTTGGAATAAGGGAGTCTTTAGCTGCTGGTGGAAAGACAGCAAGGAGTGAGCCAGTCGACCTTCTCAAGGCAGGGAGTTCCTAAGATGCTAGGAGCCACCACCAAGAAGGCCCTCTCCCGCTTCTGCAACAAGCAGGCCTGGGGGTATTAATGAATGGAACCCCAACCCCCTAGAGACAAGACTGGGTGCTCTCCAGAAGGGAGGCTGGGGGGGGTCATGTGTGGTCAACCAGGCAGGTGTGCACACCTGAGTGTTAGGATATTTCCATTCCACCTTAAAAGAGAGCAGGCTGTGAGTCACAGAGTCTGCGTATTTCCTGTTCACAGGATGTTTCTGTTGTATCTTTGCTTTCGTCTCTCTGTGCTGGAGACACTGACAGAGGCAGTCATGTCTTTCTTTGTTCTGATCAACGCTGAATAAAACTTGTAAATAATGCTCTCCTGAGTGCGACTTTTGCTGTGACTATCTGCTGATAGAGTGTGCATGAGCTCTAGAATGTGGCAAGATAACTTCTAGAAACTCATGTCGCTAATTGCTGATACTGCGTTCCTACGGGAGATCGAGGGATCGTCCGGCAGACGGCTTGGGGCCATGATGGACTTTATCTCCCTGGCAGTATCCCAACACTGAGGTGGTGGAGAAGGCCTCTGGTGGAGGGGGGGCTGTGGGGTTGGCAGCTGCCACTCACGCAGCTCACAGTCTCAGACGGGGCAGAGCAACCCAGCATGGGGCAGGGAAGGGGACCCCCTCCCAGTGCAGCTCCCCCTCTGTCCAGGAGAGGGCGCCAGCCCACTGCAGCACATAGAGGGTTAATTGTTCTGGGGAGACTCTTGTGGCCTTCCAAAGGCCCCGATCCCCTGATGCTCCCAGGGCAAGGAAAAAGGGGTTTTGGGACACAATTGGCTCTGGGAAGCCAAGCAACCCCCAAATTGTAGAGTTGGAAGGGATTCCCAAAGGCCATCTAGCCCAACCCCCTTCCGAGGGAGGCACAGAACCATAGGAAGGCACCCAGAGGGTCATCTTGCTGCTCCACTGTCAGACACCACGATACAAAAACTGAGCCTGGCCAGCTGCTCACCTGGAGGCCCCACAGAGCCGGTCCTTCCGTCCTTGCCAGGGGGCCCAGCTGGGCCTATGGGCCCCTGCTTCCCCATGGGGCCCTCCAGTCCAGGGGGCCCTGGAGGTCCTGTGGATGGAGAAGAACATTAGATGTCTAGGCAGAGACAGAGGCAAGAGGGGCCCCCCTGCCCCCTTCCGTCTGCCCCAGAGTCTGTACCTGTGAAATCCTGCAGGGTGAAGCCGTGCAGCTGCCCCTGCAAGGTCTGGAGGGAGCCGTTGAGGGTGCTGAGCCGGCGGTGGATGGTGCCCAGCTGGCTGCCGTGGATCTTGTCCAGGAGGGCCCCGTGGGTCTGCAGGGTCCCGTTCACCTCCCGCAGGCAGCCCCACAGGGCCGAGACGTGCTTGTCCAGCCCCTCCTTGATCTTGCGCAGGCTGCCGGAGACGGTGTCCAGCCTCTCGCACGCCCCCTCCAGCTTGGCCAGCCTCTCCGCCAGACCCCCGGAAGCCCGCCGGCAGTCGGAGGCCTCCACGCGCAGGGCGCCCCCAAAGCGCTCCACCTCGCGCCCCAGCACCTGGAAGCGTTCCTCACTCTCGCTGACGTGCTCCGTCACCTCCTGCTGGACCCGGTTGATCTCGGCGATGATGTGGTCCTTGGTGGTGCCCAGTTCGTGGATGTCCGTCTGGTGCTTCTCCACGGTGGCCTGCAGCCCGGCCAACGTCTCGTTCAGGGAGCTGAAGCCCAGGATGACCTCCGACAGCTCGCCCTGCAAGGACTGCAGGTGGACGCTGGAGCTGCCCCCGATCACGCTGAAGCCGTCCAGCGGCCGGGAGGCGTCCCCTGCCTCCTTGCCCAGGTCAGGGCGCCGCCCGGGAGGCTGGCAGGCGGCCTGGCAGACCTCCACCTCGGACCGCAGCTGGCCCACCTCCTCGCGCAACTCGGCGCACTCCTGTCCGCAGGAGAGCTGCTCCAGCCCCCGGACCTCCTTCTCCAGCTCCTCCAGACGCTGGCGGGTCCGGTTGGCCTGCAGCACCAGCTCGGGGGGCCCGGCGCTGACGGAGACCACCATGCGGTTCTCCAGCTCGCCCACCTCCCCCGCCAGTCGGCTGAGGGCGTCGCTGTGGGAGCCCACCAGACCCTGCAGGCTGCGCAGCTTCCCCGAGACGTCCAGCTGGTGGAGGTTGCTGCCCAGGACGCGCAGCTGCCCCTCCGTGTCCAGCAGCCTCCGCTCCAGGTCGCTCAGGATGGTGCTGATCTGAGAGTCCTGGTTGCCCGCAGGGGCGCAGATCTGCGTGCAGGCGTGGGCCGTGCTGTGCACCCGCTCCAGCGCCCCCTGCTGCTGCAGGCTGCTGTCCTTCAGGGCGCCCACGTCCCTCGACAGGTTGGCCAACGCTCGCCCCACGTGGCTCTGGAAGTCGTTCAGGCGGGAGAACACCGAGTCCAGCTGGCCCTCCGCACGGCGCAGCCGCTCATCCGCCCCTTCCAGCATGATCTGGAGGTCCCCAAAGTGCTCCTCCAGGCTGCGCTGCGTGGTGTTGACGCGGCTCTCCACCTCCGACATGCGCCGGTCCACGCTCCACGGCGGCGGCGGGGGTGTCCTGCGCCCGGCCAGGTGCTCGCTGAGGGCGGAGAGGGCCTCCGTGACGGCGTGGAGGCGCCGCTCCAGCCCGCTCACCCTGCTCTCGGCCCGGGCGCAGCAATCCTCGGGCGGCTGGGAGGCCAGGCGGCTGACGTGCTGCCGGACGGTGTCCACAGCATCCCGGTTCCGCTGGTCCACGGAGGCCACCAGCTTCTCCAGAGCCCGCATGCGGTCCTGGTCTTCCTCCCGCTGCTGCCGCAGGTCGGAGATGCCAGTCACGCAGGAGGAGCAGGTTTCGTGGATGGTGCGCTCCACCTCCCGCAGGACCTCGCCGTGGACGTCTGTCCCGCCTCCCTGGGGCCCCCCCTGCCCGTTCTCGTGGTTGGAGATGCGGTTGTCCAGGCGCTGCAGGTGGCGCTGGATCTCGTTGAGGGTCTCCTTCATTTCCGGGTGGGCGGCTGCGTCCGCCGGCTGCTTGCCGTTCAAGGAGGACTCGACGGCCCTGCGGACGTCCTCGGCCAGTTTGGTGTTGCTGGTCTCCATGGTGGACTGCAGGTCCTGCAGCTGTTTGCTCAGGTGCTGGACTTTCTCTTCCAGCTGCCGGACCTTCTCGGAGTCCCTGTGCCCTGGGAGAGGAGAGAGAGAGAGAGAGAGAGAGAGAGAGAGAGAGAGAGAGAGAGAGAGAGAAGAGAGCCACATCAGGACACCTCCACTCAGGTCTGTCACCTGGCAAAGCAGCTGCTCCACCCAGCAGGGAATCAGACCCTCTAGGCGAGGGAACTGAGCTACACTGTGCTGATCCTGAGCTGCTGGTGAGCTCCCATCTAAGGTCTTGCAAAGATGCTTTGAGAATGTGCAGGAATGGAAACACCTGGATCAGGAGAGACAAAATTGGGCTCAGCTCCACAGACCGAATTTGCTAAATGCCTCTTTCAAAGCTAACCTCCAAGGCTGAGGTTATGAGCTTAAATCTCCCAAGAGTTGGTCAGCCTCACATAACCAACATGCTTGAGTCTAATTAAGGCATGAAGGTGTTAATACCATAGAGTAAGCTGTCCTGCCAGGCTTCGCTAGCTCCACTTCCCTTACGGCTAATCAAACCTATTGTTCTGCCAGTCTGCTAGTGAAGAGGTTTGAGTTGCTCCAGCTCAGACCGCATGGCTCTCACAAGCCACTCTTGGGTTCCTATGCTGATAATTTAGGAACTTTCCCCACTTTCTAACAGCTAATTTTTAGTGCCTGTGCAGCTTCTCTGAAGCACATGAACCTGACCATTTTTAACTTAACAAGTGTGTGGTCTCTTTCCTTTGCTGGGGGGAGAGGGAAACTTTGGAACTCACATTAAATGGCATATTTTAGAGGTCTAAGAGCTGGGGTTCTCTCACCAAAGAGTACTTGCCCCAAACTTAGAGCTCTGCATCCAGGAATTCTCTTTTATATATCAATATCATTTTTCCTTGACCCAGTACATCTCGTGCCACCGGGGTTGGCATTGTGACATTGGTGACTTGGCCTGCAGTGGTGGGGAGAGGTGAGGGCCCTGCCCAGTGTGTGGGTCCAGCCCCCCGCCTCATCCTCCTGGGTTGGGGTGGCAGAGCATCTTCCCCCTGGAACCTGCCCGGGGTACCTTCTCCGCCAAGACCGCTGAGCGTGTTGCTGAAGCCGGAGAGGTTGGGACGGACGGGCTGAGTTCGTGGGCGGGGCGTGGTGGGCGGCACCCCACCTTCGGCGCAATCGTCACCCGAGTAGCCGGGGCAGCAGCGCCACTCCATGTCCGAGACAGTCTTGTAGGCCACCTTGTAGCGAGGGCGGACGAAGCTTCGATACCTGCTGGTTGGGAGAAAGAAAAGCACTGGTATCCGGACTGGGACTGGGGGCAAGGGGTGCCCTGGCCACATGCCCAGGGCAAGGAACAAGTGTCTCAGATAGCTGCCAGTTAGGGATTCTTCAGCTGTGATTCCCTTCCAACTCTACAATTCTAGAAAGCATTGGAGGTTTAAAAGCAGAGCTTGAGTGGCCTTCTGCCACAGATGCTTTAACGGTGGTTCCTGCTTTGCAGGGGGTTAGGCTACATGACCTTTGGGGGTACCTTCTGTGGGATGTGACAT
This sequence comes from Podarcis vaucheri, assembly GCF_965113315.1. Classification (NCBI taxonomy): domain Eukaryota; kingdom Metazoa; phylum Chordata; class Lepidosauria; order Squamata; family Lacertidae; genus Podarcis; species Podarcis vaucheri. The sequence continues at coordinate 1,072,130 of NC_138761.1, forward strand.
CACAGAAAGCAGTCAAGTACAACATTTCCTGTTTGTCCAAAGTGGACACACAGGGGGATGTTGCTCCAGCCAGGAGGACTTCCTGTCCCACCTGGTCTGGAGCACCTCCCCCTGCGTGTGACCAGGTAGATGGGCGTGTCCCTGGGAGACCCCATAAAAGGGCTGGTCTTGATGGTGCTCTCTTGATGGTCTTTTGCTGCCTGCTGGCCGTGGGCTCAATCCTCTCTTCTGTAACTACAAGCTGAAGCCTGCCTTCAGGATCATACTGTGAACTGGATGTAAGTAAACTTCTTGTTACTTTTAAGAGAAGACTGTTTGTGTCTTTATTCTTTTTAAGAGCGAATAAAAGGGGAATTTACCAGGAACAATCCAACCTGGACAAGCCAGACTGGATTACTTAACGCAAGAGATTCTAATGAATCTACCAACTAGCTTCCTGCAATGTACAGGGGAATGTACTCTGCTACCAGCTCGCTAGCATAAGTGAGAAAGGATGATATTAAATCAATATATCCTCTCCTACTATCCACAACATTTCCACATCTTCCAGTTCTACAGTTCTATTACTCAAGGCATATCCAAACTCCTTTTTGGGGGCCTATTCTGGCCCGTCAGTCAATTTAATCCAGGCCCCGTGGCAGTATATGTCCTGGGGTGAAATCCTAAAAAACAACTTTAATCCTAAAAAAAGCTCAACAACTTTGGTCGGCCCTCACACATGTTCACTTCATGTTCACATGTTCACTTTCACTCTTTGGTCTGGTCTAGTGGGTCTCCATCTGTCATGAGAGACAATGGAGTATACCTCTGGGGGTGAAGTAAAATCGCTGCATTGGAAGCACTAGGATGCAAGCCTGGGCACTGGAGGTCCTGGGCTGCCCAAACGACAAGACCCGCCCCCTCTCAGCCTCACGGATGGGGGCCAAAGGAGACCACAGCAAGAGGCTGCAGGAGTTGCTGGAAAGAGGCAAGACAAGACATCATCCAGCTGCCTCAGGGACTCCACCCTGGATTTCTGTAGGGTTTCCCTCCTGAGCCTTTTCTCCTCCCAAAGATATCTCACAAGGCAGTGGAGGTTTAGGATCAGAGCTTTCCTTCCCAGTAGCCCTGCCAGTACAAGAGGAAGAGTCTCTGTAGAGCTGGTCCCATTGAGAAGGTGACTGGAGTGTAGTGATCAGGAGGGATTGCTAGGAGGAATTATAAAAAATACGAAGCAAGCCATTTGTGCCAGCAATGAAAGCATTGCATTGCCTGGGTTTGATTCATTGACAATAATTTCTGATCAATCCATGCCTCTGCATCCCTTTCCTAGTTCTACGACTGACAGGCACGTATCAGCATTTTAAATACACAGGCCAGTTGTTCATCAGGCATCCTGGGTCATAAAAATGATAGTTAGCTTTGCTGTAGTTTAATCTTCAGGTAGATCTTAAGGGCCCGGAAGAGAGTTCACAAGGAAATACTCTTTCCTTGCCATCCTTCCTTCCTTTCCTGCCTGTTTATGACCTCCAGGGTTTTGCTGAATGCATTCCTCCTCTAGTCCTGTTTTATTTACTCTCAGATATGTCTGCATGCTCAGAGTAGTCTTTACAGTTAACAGGATTTCTTCTGATCTGACTTTGTCCCCACGTGGGTTTTTTTGAAATGCTCAGAGGAAATCTGATTGGTTCTTACGAACACTGTGCAAAAAGTTCTTTTGTGAATAAAACGACCTGGGCTGAGGGGTGGAGAGGGAATTATTATAGACACCCCTCCCAGAGTCTTACTGGTGTGTATTTTATTAATCAGAGTCCAATCCTTCCTTGCTTTGGGAACACTACACTGGAGGGGCTGACACTCTGTCCTCCAAATCAGCACAGCAGAGGAGAAGGCCAGAGACTCCCTCTGCAGGCACTGACTGGCAGACGCACTTGCCTCTCCTGGGCTGTTGAAGGAGCGGTGAGTGGGTCTGCAGTCCTGAAGATGCCCACCAGGGGGCAGGCAACCCCCTCCCCACCCGCCTGGGCCATCTGGCTCCTGCTGGGCAGCCTCTTCCCTTGATGGGCTGGGCACGCGCCAGGCAGCAGCCACAGGCATCCGCCACTCCACCCCATCTGCCCACGGAGGCCGTGACCCCGCAGTGCCCCACCCAGGGAGCCAGCAGCAGCACAGCCCACCAGCAGCCCTCCGTGACCCCCTCCAATTCTCCCCACACTCACGTGATGACGCGGGGGCACTGGAGCTGCCCCCAGACGCACGGCTGGTAATCTGGCTTGACGTAGGTGTCCACGCCATCCTCCACGACGCAGCTCACGCTGCGAGAGACCACGTAAGCACACCAGTTCCTGCAGCAGAGAGAGAGAGAGACTGGTTGCAGGAGGCACTGGGAAGACCCCTCCCCTGCCCCACATTGGTTTCAGTCCAGGCCACAGCAGCAGACCCAGAGCAAGCCCCACGCCACACCTCCACATTCCAGGAAGGCCTCTGTTGCAGGCAGACACAGAAGGCAGGGGTGAAAAGGAGCCAAGGCGCCAGAAGCCCCGGGTTCGGTGCCAAGGCTTCGCCCTCCGAGAGGTTCTCTGCACACATGCAGAGTGTGCTCTGTGCCCAAACCCCACCCTGACCACAGAGAGCTGAAGAACAGAAGAACAGAAGCGTCGCTCTGGTGGATCAGGCCCATGGCCCACCTAGCTCAGCCTCCTCTCCTCACAGTGGCCAACCGGGTGCCCCTTCAGCAGGATCTGAGCACAAAGGCATCACTTTCCCCCTCCTGTGGTTTCCAGGCTTTCAGAATCCTCTGGAGGCAGAGAATAGCCCTTATGCTGACACCCCCCTCCTCCACAAACATGTCTAATCCTCTTTTAAAGCCATCCAAGTTGAGGGCCGTCACTGTCTCCTGTGGGAGGGAGTTCCACAGGCTAACCCGTTTACTTCAACCCACTTGGGGTGGAAGAGCTGAGCTGCTCCTGGAGGCCTTGAGGCAAAGAACCACAAGCTCTTTTTCGGAAATCAAATTCCAGTGGCTCAGGCCAGGAGGGAAGGGAGGTCAGCCAGAGGCTGGCGCCTTGGTGGTGCTCTCTCCTGGACTAGGAAACACCTCAGCAGAGCCGCATCCTGGCCATGAAAACCCATGTCTGGTCCCTCCCTGTTCCCATGCTCAGCTAGTCTCCACACCCACCAACATTGGCATCCAGGGCTTCAGATGCGCCACCAAGCTTAGAACACCGTAGAATCATAGAACTGGAGATTTAGAAGGGACCCCCAAGGGCCAACTAGTCCAACCCCCTGCAATGCAGGAATCACAACCCTGACAGATGGACACCCAAACTTCCAAAGCCCTCAAGTGAAAAGGTACGGTAAAGGCCCCCTGGATGGTTAGGTGCAGTCAAAGGTGACTATGGGGTTGCGAGGGAGCTTTCCGGGTCATGTGGCCAGCAGGACTAAACTGCTTCTGGTGCAACAGGACACCGTGACAGAAACCAGCCATTTACCTTCCCATCGCAGTGGTTCCTATTTATCTACTTGCACTGGTGTGCTTTCGAACTGCTAGGTTGGCAGGAGCAGGGACAGAGTAATGGGAGCTCACCACTGCCGTGGGGATTCGAATCACTGACCTTCTGAACAGCAAGCCCAAGAGGTCCAGTGCTTTAGACCACAGCGCCACCCACGTCCCTATTAAGGTAAAGGTAAAGGACCCCTGGACAGATAAGTCCAGTCAAAGGCGACTATGGGGTTGTGGCACTCATCTCACTTTCAGGCCGAGGGAGCCACTGTTAGTCCGCAGACAGCTTTCTGGGTCACGTGGCCAGCAGCACTAAACCGCTTCTGGTGCAACGGGACACTTTGATGGAAACCAGAATGCACGGAAACGCCGTTGCCGCAGTGGTACCTATTTATCTACTTGCACTGGTGTGCTTTCGAACTGCCAGATTGGCAGAAGCTGGGACAGAGCAACGGGAGCTCAGATTTGAACTGCCGACCTTCTGATCAGCAAGCCCAAGAGGCTCAGTGGTTTAGACCACAGCCTCAAGCAGGATGCAAGCGCAGCAACAGCTGCCCCCAACTGTGACCCTCAGCAACTAGGATTCAGAGACACCAGTGGAGAGATACCTTGGCCTTGATGTGGTCCCAGATAACCTGCTGCCCCCCTCCCTGTTTTCACCCAAGTCCTCTCCATGGGCCAGAGGAGGTGGACTAGTCCTGCCTTCCTTTCCTTCAACAAATCCCAACTCTAACCCCCCCCCCCCAGTTCTTTTGCATCTGAAAGGCCAAGAGCTGATTGCTGTGGCTTTTTTTGCAAATGGGCAAGAGACAATTGGGTGGGAAGGTCTGAAAAGGATCTTTCTCTCAACCTACATTTGCCATCTTCTGTTGCTTCAACACTAATTATGGAATTAGGGAATTGTAGAGTTGGAAGAGACCCCAAGGGACATCTGGCTGAACCCCCCCCCCCTGCATTGGACAAGGACATGAGAACTGTTTCATTGTTGTTGTTGTTGTTTAGTCGTTTAGTCATGTCCGCCTCTTGGTGACCCCCTGGACCAGAGCACGCCAGGCACTCCTGTCTTCCACTGCCTCCCGCAGTTTAGTCAAACTCATGTTCATAGCTTCGAGAACACTATCCAACCATCTCGTCCTCTGGCGTCCCCTTCTCCTTGCGCTCTCCATCTTTCCCAACATCAGGGTCTTTTCCAGGGAGTCTTCTCTTCTCATGAGGTGGCCAAAGTACTGGAGCCTCAGCTTCACGATCTGTCCTTCCAGTGAGCACTCAGGGCTGATTTCCTTCAGAATGGAGAGGTTTGATCTTCTTGCAGTCCATGGGACTCTCCAGAGTCTCCTCCAGCACCAGAATTCAAAAGCATCAATTCTTCGGCGATCAGCCTTCTTTATAGTCTAGCTCTCACTTCCATACATCACTACCTTTTAATTAAAAGGTAAAGGGACCCCTGACCATTAGGTAGGTCCAGTCGTGGCCGACTCTGGGGTTGCGGCGCTCATCTCGCTTTATTGGCCGAGGGAGCTGGCGTGCAGCTTCCGGGTCATGTGGCCAGCATGACTAAGCCGCTTTAATTAGGTGGCTCTTAATTCCCACCACACAGTGCAGTTCCTAGTTGCTGCTAGGATGAAAATAAGCGACAGTTTTTTAGAGAGCTGAAGGGAGCATGGAAGAAGGGTTGTGTCTCATGGCGCAGGACTCTCTTCCCAACATTGCCTGTGGTCAAAGAGTTCCAGGAGGTTCTGGTCTTAATTCCAAAACCTGCAAAGTCTATCTGACCACATGCAACAGGCTCATTCTAAAGAAGATGTACCAAACACACAACAGCACGTCTCTTTCAACTTGCTAAACTCAAGCCAGACGTGAAGGCTTGGGAACCGACCAGCTGATTCATGGCAAAAAATGACTTCTTGGTCCTGCACTCTGGATCAACCCCTCCCCGATCCCAGATTAACTCCACTCCTTCTTCTGCTTAGTGTTTTACAAAGCTCTGTCTAAATTAATTAAAAAGAGAAAGGTTTTTCCTCCCTCTTTCATAACACTTGAACTCCTAGATGTTCAATGAAGCTGAAGGTTGGAAGATTCAGGACAGGCCAAATAAAGCCCTTCTTCATGCAGTACAGAGTTAGACTGTAGAACTCCCTGCCACAGGAAGCAGAGGTGGCCACCAGCTTGGATGGCTTTAAAAGAGGATTAGACAAATTCATGGAGGAGGAGAGGACTATTACTGTATTTTTCGCTCCATAAGACGCACTTTTATCCACCTCCTAAAAAGTAAGAGGAACTGTCTGTGCGTCTTATGGAGCACATGTGTGGTCCCTGGAGCTGAATTGCCCAGGGGCAAAAAGCAGATCGTGCTTTTTTTTTAGAAAAAGGGAAGGGGGTGTTGAAAGGAAGCAGCTGATCGGCAAGCGATCGGGAGGGGGATAAGGGAGGCTAGTGATAAAGGAGGCTGCCTGGGAGGGGGGAGGTAAAAGCCCATGGATCCTCAGGATTTTTGCATCGCGTCACCCCAAATTCACCATCAGATCATATAGCATGTCCATGGCTACAGCCTACACCCAAAAAATCATACATCCACTGTTTCGTTCAGAATATTTTTTTTTCTTGTTTTCCTCCTCTAAAAACTAGCTGCTTCTTATGGTCAGGTGTGTCTTATGGAGCGAAAAATACGGTGAGGGCCACCAGCCACAGTCAAAAGCAGCAATGCATCTGAATCCCAGTTGCTGGAAACCGCAGGAGGGTAGAATGCCTCTCTTGTGGTCAGATCCTGCTTACAGGTTCCCTACAGGCGTCTGGCTGGCCACTGTGAGAAGAGGATTCTGGCCTAGATGGCCCATTGGCCTGATGAGAAGGGTCCTGAGCAGAGGGGAGGAGGGGCAAGGATGGGGCAGAGGCATCAGAGTGGAAGTTCCTCAGAGACCCCCACTGATGCAGCCTGGGACTTCGCTCAGAAGGGGTTGTCCCACAGGAGCAGGGAAGGCGCCTCCAACCCTCGTTTCTCGGAGATGACCAGGATCTTGAGCAAGAGAGGATGTGGCTTCAGCTGGGAATCTCCCTTTGCTTCTCTCCACGGGATGAAGGCGGCTCTTTTCTGGCAGAGGAGGCATAAAGGGGGGGCATTGCTCCACGGTCACCCCCTCCCTCCATGCACAATTGCAGCCATTGGGGGCTGGTCCATAGGGGGGAATGGGGCCCTTCCCCACCTGCCCCCCGCCAGCTCTTTCTTCCTGCACTTAGATATATCATCTTTTTTTCTCGAAGGAGCTCAAGATCTCTTCTGAATTAATCCCCACAACAACCCTGTGAGGAAGGCGAGGCTGAGAGAGGAAGGGACGGCCCACAAGGTCAGGTGAGCCCCGTGGCCGAAGGTCCGTCCTAGTCTGACACTCTAACCACTGCACCACAATGGCTCTCACAAGCCCTGGCCCCTCAGCAGCGGCGTATTGTGAGTTGTCAGCACCCGGGGCAACGCAAGTAATTTGTGCCCCCTAACCCGGGGCAAGACAAGTAATTTGTGCCCCCCCAACCCCTAACCTGCGAGTTGCCGCTGCCGCTGCCGCGCAAACAACGCTGCTTGCCCGGAGGAGGATGGAGGCAGAAGCAGCCGCCGCCTGTGGCTGGGCCGAGGGGATGGCGGCGGCGGCAGGGTGCAGAGGCTGCCCGTGCCCGGCGTCGGTGGCGGCGTCGGCGCTGCTGCAGCGGCTGCTCTTCCTGCAAGCAGTGAGCGGAGCGCAGCCACAGCGACGGCGGGGGGCGCGCGCGCTAGGGCGCAAGGCTGGCGGTGGCGGCGGGGAGCCCGGCGGAGGAAGGAACTTGTCCCTTCCCTCTGGACTCGCGCCCCCCTCCAGATGTTGCACCCGGTGCGGCCGGCACCCCTGGCACCCCCCACGCTACGCCACTGCCCCTCAGCGTCCTCCTCCCCCTTGCTTTGGCCCTTCTAAAAATCAGCATGGAGGAAGAGGATGGGGTCAAAGCTATGATTGGCCTCTCATTGGTCCAGGCTCTGCCCACCTGGCCTCTCCACCTCCCGCCCCCCCCGTCCCAATGGGCACCAGGCACCACCTGGTCACGGCTGGGTGCTGGCAGAATTGGGGCTGTTGCGTCCAGGAGACATTTCCTGCCTGCCTTGGTCTCCCTTGCCCAGGGACCTTTGATCAAGGAGGGGTGACCTGGCTGGGATGGGCAGCCGGGAAGAGGCCACAGGAATTGCCTCCAGGCCTTCCGGGCTGACCCTGATCTGAGCCAACATTAAGGCTTCCGGGCAGCTGGTTAATATTTGCCGGTTTCACCTCCTCACCTCACAGGAAGTCCCCTTTCCAGCATTTTTTGCTGGGTGGGCCAGGGCTCAGCCCCAGAAGGCTTTCCGCACGGAATAATCACAGGGGGCGCCTCTGAGGGTGTGCAGAGTGCTTTTCCTGCACCGCAGCCACAACGGGAGGGGGTTTATTTCGTGGGTGGGGCAGCCCCTCGCAAGCCTCGACCCAGCATGTGTCTCTGACTCTCTTTCTCCATGGGGGGGGGGGGTCTCTCAGGCGCCCCCGGAGGTATCGCCCCCATCCTTTGGGGATTTCTGGAGGACGTTCAAGCCCCTCGGCTCTGCCAAACCTTTGAGCTCCGAGACAGTTCGGCTTCCGCCTAGCTGCTATTTTGGTTTCAAGTCTGCGCACAACCTCCTAACGTTGTTGGACTCACTTCATTCCTTTTAAACAATTTATACTGCTGAGCTGAAACTGTCTCGAAGCAGAGGGCAAGAAACGTAACACCAAAAAGGTAAAACTATAAAGCCAGACTTCAATTAAAATGCCTGCTGGATTTTTTGATTATTTTTTTTAAGAAGTCTTCAATAGGTGGCAGAAGTTCAACAGGGAGAGTCTGACCTCAACTGGAATACAATTCCCGGTGAACACAAACCCTGCACTGGAGCCCTGACGGGGGTGGTGGGGGGGTCTAGCCGTGACTCCCCTGGAGATCTCAGTGATCTGGCAGGGGAGCAAGGGATCGCGTGGTCCTCCTGGCTGGTTTTACCTGTTGCTGCAGCAGCGCTACTTGGAGGGTCTGAATAGCTGCCTTGCATCCCGTCGCGAACCCATAATTTCGGGGGCCCCCAAACCTGCCCACGAGGAGGGGCCTGGCGAGGAGAAATCTGGGAAAGACCCTCCCCTCCCCCGCTCCTGGGTTGGTCTGGGAATCTCCCGGAGTACTAAGAAAGACCGAGGGGGGGGTGAAGGTGGCCTACAGAGCAGAGCCCCTCTTTGGCGGCATCCCGCCCCCTCCCTTGTTGCTGCTTCTATCTCCCCGGAGGCGATGCCGCCCCCCCCCCACTCCGGCTCTTGGGGTTGCAGCCTCAGACTTGCAACGTGCCCCACTTGCACCCCGCCCCACAGACTGGCTTTCCCGACAACCCCCTTCTCCCAAGCCTGGCACCCACCCAAACCTTCGCCTCGCCTCTCCCGCAGAGTCCTTCAGGGAGTCTCACCCCCCCCCCGCCCCGGGGCGCGCCGTCCCCTGCCCGGACTCCGAAGCAGCCACGTCCCAAGTCCCCGCGGACACGCCCCGACCCATCCCCCACCGCCCGGGGGGAGCCTGGCTCGGGTCGGACGGGAGGGGCACGACCCCGCCCCATAGAGCCCCCCATCATCCCCTTGGCAGCACAAGGCCCTCCAGAGCCCCTGGCAGGACCTGGGGGGCACCTGTGTAGGATGTTCAAGAAGCCCCGAGCCCTGCTCCCTCTTCCCGCCCCCTCGAGCTGGTCCGGGACTTCCAGCCTCCAGCGCCCCTCGCTCTCTTGCTTGGCCCGCGAGGGAGAGCCCGGCCCGAATTCCGAGGCGAGCGCGGCTGCCAGCCAGTGCAGGCATCGCGGGGCTGGATGCCCCCCCCCCGGCCCGCTTCTCCCTCCCTCCCTCCCTCTCTCGGTTTCTGCCCCCCTGCGCGCCGGCTTACCTGTGGCGACTGGCCACGCGCGCCCCTCCGTTGGCCGCCTGCCCGGCGCCCTGGACGTGCGCGGCGAAGGGCATCCCGGCGCCCGTGTAGAGGCTGTAGCGGGGCGGGTAGTTCATGGTGCCCGCCGGCCCGGCCAGCAGGCCCCACCAGAGGCAGAGCCACGCGGCGGCCCCGGGGCCGGCCATCCCGGTGCTTGGGGGTCCCGGCGAGGGTGGTCAGCTGCGCATGGCGGGGCCCCCCGACGCCAGCCCGGGACTCCCTCCTGGCTCTGCGCTCGCTCTGGGCTCCGCCTGGGCGCGCAAGGACAGTTTTGCAAACTTCGCACGGCTAGCGGGCTGGCTCACTCCCCCCCGACTTCCTGCCTGGCCGGCCTGGGGCCCCCCGCCCCGCCGCCGCCCATCGCGGGCTTCCCCGCTCCCTCGGCCCGGGCTGGCCTCGGCTAGCCCCCCAGCTCGCCCCCCTCGCCTCGCCAGCCAGCGCCCGGCCACCGCCAGCAGGGGAGTTTCGGCCGCTCCTTCGGGCCGCCCCCTCCGCCCCGCGCCCTCCTCGCTGCGGCTGCCGACATCTGCTTCTCGTTACTGTCGGGGCCGGGAGGAGGAGGGGGTGGGGAGGAGGCGCGGGGAGGGGGCGGGCGCGGGCCGGCAGCCAGCCCGCACGGCCCCCGGGAGGACGCGCGGCGCGGCTACCGAGCGAGGTGCCTGCCACGGGGCGGCTGGCCACGACCCACCACGCCGCGGGGGCCCCGTCGGGGCAGCCCCTCCGCCGCTGCTCCGGCAGGGTTCCTGGCCCCCGTCCCACCCCAGGCGTCCCACGTCACTAGCCAGGAGAGTTGCCAGGCAGCAATCCGTCTGGACGGTCCCAAGGGGGGGGGTGTCACGTCTGAGACAGGGAAGCCTTTGTTTCTTAGACCTCCCCCGGCTGGTTCCTGGCCGCCAAGATCGCTTCTGGGATCTCTTTCATCCCCATCGATCCCTCGGGGACAAGACCCCGGCCCCGTGCCTCCCACGCCTGTCCAGCCAGGCTCTCCCGGGACCCCAGCCCCACCAGGCGCGAAGACCACCAGGCAGGAAGGCAGGGGTCATCCCACAGGGGACCTCGGAGGTCTGCGAGAGAGGCTGACCCAGCTCAGGCTGCCAGGAGGCTCAGCGACCCACCCCCCCATTCCCCAGGAAGGCCAGTCTTCTGCCTGCGAGGTGAGGCAGCCCTCTGGAGCTACAAGTCCCAGTGCCCTTAGAAAACTATAGTTCCCTGGGTTCTTGCAGCAGGGAGGAAGCCATGTCCTGTAGAAGTATGGCATGTAGACAGCCAGTCTCAAATTGAGAGAGAAGAGCAATTGTGTTCCCCACTTTCTGGTACTCAGAGGTAGACTGTCCCTGGGCATGGAGGTTCTGCAGTCGATATGGAGAGCCAATGAACCAAAGAAGGACCAGTGGCCAGGAGAACCAATGGACTGACTGGGCAAAAGGGCAGCTGCCTGTGTTCCTGCGCATGCCAGGCCCTGACCAGAGGTCAAAGGGTCACAATGAGCAGAGTGGCGCAGTGTGCGCTGCTCTGTTGGGGCATCCGTGCCATTTATAGTCAACTCTTGAGGCCCCTTCCAAGTCTGCCATTCTGGGATTGCCGGCCCAGTCTTGGGAAATGGGTGGTTTTGAGAAGAAAGTCACAGGGACCAGCTGAGTCAAGCGTCTCTCTCTCTATCTTTCTGATGGAGGGGGCTCTTTCCCTTGCCCCAAACAGCCTCCCCCCCACGGCCCACTTTCTGCTTGGCTCCTCCTTGGCCGCAATCAGCTCTTGGCTCCGGCTGGCCTGCCTTGCTGCAAAAGTTCAGGGGGGGAGCAGGAGAAGGCCCGGCAGAGCCAGTGCCCCCCCACTTCCTCTGGAGCTGTGGGGGGAGGCGGGGGGGGGCGAGAAGAGAATGTGCAGGCCTGAGGCAAGCCACACACCAGTCACTCTGCTCTGCCAGCTGGGATTTGCCAGTGGACACGACTTCAATGTTTGACTTTTATTGTGGGGCGATGTGATGTTTGGCCTCAAGGGAGGAAGCAGGAGAGAGAGGGGTGTGTGTGTGTGTGTGTGTGTGTGTGTGTGTGTGTGTGTTGCGCGCCCTACTTGGGCGGTTATTGCGCAGGGAGCAGGGCTTCAATCTCTGGCGGGGCTTGCCATAAAATGCCTCCGCCCTCCTAATGGCTTTTGAGACAGGCCCCTCAGCTACTGTTTGCAGAAGAGCAGGAGGGATGATCAGAAGTGAGGAGGAGCCGAGGTGGGGTGGGGGTTGTGGGCCCCATTTCCTCCCCACCCCCATAATTTGATCATTGTGCATGAGTTTTTTGGGTGAGGGGCTAAAGTGACCTCCCAAATGAAGCCCCCCACCTTATCAAACCACACCAAGTCTTGCCTTTCTCTTGGACAAAGGACTTTTCATCAGCCGGCAGGAGGTTCGGCGGGTGCTGCTGTTCCCTCAATGCGGGGCTGACCCTACCATTAGGCAAAGTGAGGCCGCTGCTTCAGGCGGCAGTTCCTAAGGGGTGGCAGCAGTCTCCCCCTCATCCTTCACCTGCAGGCAACAGGTGTGGTGGAGGAAGTTGCCCCATTGACAGAGCTGATTCAGCTGCCAGTCTGGTTGAATACTACGCAGGGACTGTGGGGACGCCATCTTGACCTTTGCCTCAGGCAGCACAATGTATTGGGCAGGCCCTGCTGGAATCAGTGTGCTTCCATGCTGGGGGAGTGTGTGTGTGTGTGTGTGTGTGTGTGTGTGTGTGTGCACCTTTTGCATTTCTGCCCTAATAACTGTGCAAGAGACTTGCAATGCTGTCAAAAGTGGCAGTTGTACCAGGATAGCTCACTGATCTCAGGGGACTAACAGAGAAAGAGCGAGAGAGAGACGGAGAAATATACTCTTTACATGCTCAAGTGCATCCTTCTAGTTTGGAGCAGTGAAAACAGCAGCACGCAGGAATCCAACTCTGTTTCCTAGTGCCGTGGAGCAGGGTTAGCCCTGAGCAGAGACCCCCCCCTCAAAAAAACCACTCCTCCAGCACTACAGCCAAGAGCAGAGCTGTGACGGGTGGGGGCCCCTCTCTCTTCCGCCAGCGTCCCCTTGAAGACCCCTCGGTCACATGTGCTACATTATGCCTCCAACTCATGATGCTCCCTTCCCTGCCCCCCCCCGCCTGCCCCATCACCAGAGCTTGGAAGTTCATTTCTTTGCATGCTGTGGGGAGAAGTTCAGAAGGGAAGGTGGTTCGGGGGGGAGGCGAGGAGGGCAGAGTGGCTTTGCAGTAGGTGGGGGGGGGTCTTGAAGAAAGTGCAGCTGCCCCCCAGAGCCGTAGCTAGGTGATCTTGCACTCCTGGCAGAACCGCCCAGAAAATAGCAAAAAACAGGGCCCCTGCATAAAGACCCTTTATTTAGAACCTTTTCTTACGAGGCAATAATCAATATTTTTATTTATAGGCATATTTATGGACATATTTTAAAGCCAAATTTGTGGGAGGGGCCTCATCTGTGCCCCTGGCGGGGGCCTTCCTCACCACCCCCTAACTACGGCCCTGCTGCCCCCGTCCTCTGTGACCCGACTTGGACAACTAAGGTTCTGCCCCACAGGTGTCACATGACTCTGACCCCGAGACCCCACACGACCACCACCAGGGAGGAGGAGAACCTTGTGTGGGCCTGACCGCTTCCTGTAGAACAAAGGGGGCCTTGTTTGTGATGCCCCAACACAAGCTCTGCATCTGCCCTCTGGGACCGACAGCAACCCAGGGCGACCCCCCCCCCCAATAGACTGCTGAGTGGTTGGGGCTGAGCAGGTCAACGGCAGCGATACCCCCCTCCTCACCAGGGTGCCAGCTCTCCCCCCTCGTTCCTGCTAGGGATGCCCTCCATCCCACCCCCCACTGTTATGTACTGAATTGAAGAGGATCCAAAAGACAGCAGTCTGATAGGTCCTACACAATGGGCCCCACGTGATTGGCTAATTCCGGGACTCACCTGTAGGCCAATCAGGTTGCAGATTCACTTCCACCTGGAGCTGGGTTGGGTGGCTCCTGTGGACCAATCAGACTGCTGCCTTTTGGATCCTATTCAATTCAGTACATAACACTGACACCTTGGCTCCAATAGCTGATGGGGTGTGTGGAGAAGACCCCTCCTCAATATGGTTCTACTGGGAAGCGGGGAGGACCCAGGGAGGCTATTTGGTGGTTGGTTTTTTTAATGTAAAAAAAGATGAGTAGCAAAAGCTCCACATTTTCACGTCCCATTCTTGGTTACAGATCATCTTTTTGCTATGCAGACAGATAACATGTTCAGATTTTCTTCTCCGTAACCCTTAAGTTATGCAGTGCTCTGTTAAGGAGAAGAGACCGTCTCTGTTTCCTCGTTTGGTCTTTAAAAAGGGGCAAACTGACAATTAGTTCCATGGTGCAGCTGCCTCACCATTGAGAAAATGACATTTTCCAGTAATGTGTTTTTCTGCAGAGCCTTCCTGAGAGGCAGGAGACTCTCAACCAGCTCCACGGAAGCGTAATGACCAGTTGCTCCAAATGGCAAGAGGCTAGTCCTTATACGGCTTCTTAGACTGCCCTCTGCCGGCTCCCATTTCTTTTATGCTGTATAGTGGATCCACGAGCTTGTTGTGGACCAGCATCAGACCTTGGAAGTGCTTCACAGTTTTCACTTTAAGTTCCACCGTGGCGTCTTCATCACACACAAAGACAGTGCGAGGATGTTGCTGAAAGGCAGACACGGCCCACATGTGGCTTACTCCTTCCTCAATCGCCTTGTACAAAGCAAACGCCTTGTGGGCTCCTGTGATCAGAATCATCACCTCTCTGGCGTCCATGACTGTGCCCACTCCAACGGTGAGTGCCATGGTGGGCACTCGGGAGAGGTCTCCACCAAAGAACCTGGCGTTAGCCAATATGGTGTCCATGGCTAAGGTCTTCACTCGGGTTCTGGACACCAGGCTGGAGCCGGGCTCATTGAAAGCAATGTGACCATCTGGGCCAATACCTCCAACAAAGAGTTCAATTCCTCCAGCCTCTTTGATCTTCTCTTCAAAAGCCTCACACTCCTCTTCCAGGTTTGCTGCCTTTCCATCCAGAAAGTGGGTGTTTTCAGAGGAGATGTCGATGTGCTTGAAGAAGTTGTTCCACATGAAGGAGTGGTAGCTTTCGGGGTGATCCTTCGCAAGACCCACATACTCAGTCATGTTGAAAGTCTTCACATATTGGAAAGAAAGATCTCCATTCTTGTAATATTCTATTAGTTTCCCATAGCATCCTAACGGAGTACTTCCGGAGGGAAGTCCAAGGGTGAAATATTTGCTTGGACCAGGACTAAACTGGATGATCCGATTCCTAATGTACTTTGCTGCCCATTCGCTGACTTGAGCATGGTCCTCTAGAATGATGAGTTTCATGCTCACCGTTCTGCTACAGCCCCGACTCCTGCAGTCCACTCCTGGTGCCCACCTGATGGTTGAGCCGGGAGAGAGGCTCCTTGGTGACATCACTTGCACCGCAGCTCACTCCTGTGGAAGTGATGATGTCACAGAGCAAAGAAGAATGATGTCACTGAATATATATCCAGCCAGCCTGGCTGTTCTCATTGGGAGGGTTCTGCCTGTCCTCGTGCGTAGAAGGTCCTGGAGACTTTCCTCAACACTTTGTTGTTCGTTTATAAAACTATATACCACTATATCATAGAAATACTGTACGTCACCATGGTTTACAACTTTATAAAGCCATAAAACCATATTGTTGTTGTTGTTTAGTCTTTTAGTGGTGTCCGCCTCTTCGTGACCCCCTGGACCAGAGCACGCCAGGCACTCCTGTCTTCCACTGCCTCCCGCAGTTTGGTCAGACTCATGCTCATAGCTTCGAGAACACTGTCCCACCATCTCATCCTCTGCCGTCCCCTTCTCCTTGTGCCCTCCATCTTCCCCAACATCAGGGTCTTTCCCAGGGAGTCTTCTCTTCTCATGAGGTGGCCAAAGTCTTGGAGCCTCAGCTTCAGGATCTGTCCTTCCAGTGAGCACTCAGGGCTGATTTCCTTCAGAATGGATGTGTTTGATCTTCTTGCAGTTCATGGGACTCTGCAGAGTCTCCTCCAGCACCAGAATTCAAAAGCATCCATTCTTTGGCGATCAGCCTTCTTTATGGTCCAGCTCTCACTTCCATACATCACTACTGGGAAAACCATAGCTTTAACTATACGGACCTTTGTTGGCAAGGTGATGTCTCTGCTTTTTAAGATGCTGTCTAGGTTTGTCATTGCTTTTCTCCCAAGAAGCAGGCATCTTTTAATTTCGTGACTGCTGTCACTATCTAGTAAAATAATAAACACTTGCCTTTTTAAACTATTTGCTTGCTGGACATCCAGTACTTAAATGAATAAAAACAGAACAGTTTAAAATATGTAGTTTAAAACAGAGCAGCAGAGTCCATTGCCCTTTCCCTCTCTCCCTCTGCGTCTCTCCACTTTCAAACTTGTGGTCCAAGCTGCCAGATCTAAAGGGAGCACTCGTCCTCCCTCCATTATGATGGGGGGGGGGGTAGGGAAGGCGATGCCCTGAGGCTGGGACTTATTACAGCCCCCTGAGCTCCTGGGGTCCCTGGGCCTGTCCAGGGGCGCCGACTTATAAAAAATATTGGGGGGGCCCATACCGGGGTCCATACTGGCGGCAGGATGGCAGTGGTGCTTTTGCATGCAAGAACCGGCCTGCCCTCCCCAGGCTTTGCGCCGGGAGGCGGCCACCTCCTCTTACCAACGTCACCTTAGCCGAACCCAGAAAAAAAGCCCCGCTCTGGCGGCGGGAACTCCCGTCCCCTCCATTCTCCCCTCACCCCAGTCCCTCGCCGGCGACGAATACGCCGTTCCTCGGCCCCGCGGCTCCATTCCTTTCTAAAGTCCCGCCACTGGGGGGTCTTCCTTTGACTGACCGACCTGCCCGCCCCTTCTCAGGAGCTCCCGGTCACTTTGGGAGGCGCGCGCCGGAGTCCCCTGCGCGGTTTTTGGCAAGGTGCCTAATAATTTTCTTAAATTATTGGGGGGGCAGAGCCCCCCCAAACAAATTTTTGAGGGGGCTCGGGCCCCCTCAGGCCCCATGGAGTCGGCGCCTATGGGCCTGTCTGCACGGAGGCTGCCACATATTCCCTGGGATGTGGCTGATTGACAGGAGGGGGCCGGGCCTGAGCAAAGCAGCTTGGAGGGGCAACAAGGCAGCAGCCAGCATGTTAAGGGAGACCAGATCCTGGATCAGCATGACATGGGTGGATCTGGGTGGAGCGCCTGAGTCAACAACAAAGCAGAGCTTGCCCTCCGCAAACGGGGGGGGGGGGGGCAGAGACACAGTTGGGCTTGGTTTGTGCCAACCATTTCTATAACACTTTAGTTTCTCACCATGAGGTTGCAAAATGGATACAAGGAAGGCAGTGGAAACGGACCACGACATCATCAAAGCTTCCTTTAAAGTGCCTGCTGCAAGCATAGTAATGTAAAAACTCTCTGGCAAGTCCTAGAGGTTCATCAGGGAGAGGCCCCTCTGAGCTCAGTCAGGAGGGAATTCCACAGAATCGGGCCCACAGTACTCCGAGTAAGTATTGTGGGGAGAAAGGAGGGGGAGTCCCTGGTTAGCAATGGCAGGGGAGACGACAGCATGGCACCTCCTTGCTAAAACAGCAGCGAGGGCAGCCTTGGGCAGCCTGGTGTTTTCCATATAGAATCATAGACTCATGGTTGGAAGGTACCCCCCAGGGTCATCTAGTCCAACCCCCTGCCATGCAGGGATCTCAGCTGAAGCATGGCAGATGGCCACCCAGCCTCTGTTTAACAAGCTCCAAGGAAGGAGAGTCCAGCCCCTCTCCTGGGAGTCTGATCCACTGCGCAACAGCCCTTTCTGTCAGGAATTTCTTCCTGGTGTTTAGTCGAAATCTCCATTCTCGTAATTTGAAACCGTTGGTTCAAGTACAACACTCTTTGTAATGCCTGAGAAGACATGCAGGGGAATGTTTGGTCCAGCCAGTCGAAACTTCTTGTTCCTCCTGGCTGGAGCATCCTTCCTTTTGCATGTGACAGAAACTGGGCATGACCTCACCTGTCCAGGTAACAAAAGGACAAAAGTCATGCAGCACCCTCCCCCTTTCTCTTTTTTGACTTCCTTCTTCGTTTGACCAGCTTCGTTTGCTCTCAGCTGGCAGAAGCACTGGGATTATTCCCCCATATGGGGTAGATCCCCATGTACATATTTGTAACTAAGTCTGCCTTCAGAGATCCAACTGTGAACTGATGTAAGTAAACTTCTTTTTATTGACTTTAAACAAGATTGTGGTGTCTTTATTCTTTTAAGAGGAATTCAAGGGAACTTAACAGGAACATACAATTCAATCTGAGACACACTGAATTGTATAATAGTGAGAGGCTCGCACGAGCCTGCAACCAGTTATCTGCTGTGCATGTAAAAGGGGGAATGTAAACTCTGCTAAGGAAAGGAACTTGCTAGCGCAAGTTAGGAAGCATATTCATAAACAACATATCCTCTCCTACCACCCTGAACAGGGACACGGATGGCGCTGTGGGTTAAACCTAGGACTTGCCAATCAGAAGGTTGGCGGTTCGAATCCCCACGACGGGGTGAGCTCCTTCGAAAGCACGTCAAAGTGGAAGTAGATAAATAGGTACCGCTCCGGCGGGAAGGGTCCGGTCCCTTTCCCTTTCCCTACCACCGTGAACATTCCCACATTTTGGAGAGTCCGTCCCCTTCCGATGTCATGTGTTTCACTGTTGAGCTCCCCTTGCGGACGAAAATCTTTCCCTGGAGCTTAATCAGAATCTCATTTCTTGTCATTTAAATCCCTTGGCTCAAATCCTGCCCTCTGGAGCAGCAGCAGAAAACTCGCTGGCTCCACCTGAGCTGTCTGGTGATGGTTCAGACTAAAACTCCCAACAGGTTGGAAGCCTCACTTGTGCTAAAGCATCATCACTTGTGATTCCTGCAGGGGGTTGGACTAGATGACCCTGGGGATCCCTTCCAACTCTACATTTATATGATCACAGAAGGTGGGGAACCCATCCCCGCCACGCCCTATAGCAGGCCCATCTGGTCTGGCCTTTCCTTCTCTGAGGGTCTGGGTGGGGGTCTTGCCCGGCCCCCTGAACACGCACACCCGGCCCCTCTCGTCTCCCTTAGCCACAAGCTTCCTCCTGAATCCGGAGTCCGGCTGGTCCCTTCGCTTCTCGCCTCCCTCTCTCCTGCCTCGGTTGCGGTCTGCCTTGTGTCTTCCTTCTCCTGCCAGAGGCAGCCCCAGGGAGGAGACATGGGGGGGGGGGCAAACAAGCCATCCGAGTCCCACGCTGGATGTTGGGGGGGGGGAGGCGCTGGAAGAGGTTTCTGAGTGTTTCTGGTGGGGGGAGGCATCGCAAGGGCTGCCGCTGTTGACACGGGAGGGGGTATTTCTCCACCCCCCCCATCTTTTTGAGCTTCTGCAGCCAAAGAAAACCTCCGCGCCGCGTTTTGGCCGGGGAAGCGGCTCTGGTTACAGCCGCCAGGATGCTGTTGGTGTCCCCCTCCCCTCCCTCGCCCCCCCGACTTTCCTAAGGCAAACAAACCGGGGACGGGGGCTCCCTTCCCACCCACCCCCACCCACCCATCGCGCGCTGGCAGGTAGAGCATCCTCCCCCGGACAGAAATAGAACCCTGCCCTCCCCCTCCGGCTATTTTTAGCTGCCTGCAAATAACTTGTTTTGAGCCTGGAAATGCAGGCAGTCCTGCCCCCCCCCCCGTCCCCAGAGACCAGGAATTGGGGTGCGTGCCATTTCCAGCCACAGTGGAGAGCGGAGAGTGCGGAGTGTTTGTGTGTTGGGGGGGGGTCCTCTTTGCACGTGCGCTCACCCCGAAAGCAGCCACCCCGGGGGCGTCTAGGAAGCTGCTCATCGAAGGACACTCTCTTATTTTTGCTGGGGCGCAGGGGGCCAGGCAGGCAGCTATGCCCCCCCTCTAAATACCCCTCTCTCCAGCTGCTGCCTTTTCCCTCCCAGCCCTGCAGCACCTCCTCGTGGCGGCAGGAGGAAGCGCGGGTGCCTCAGCGGCTGCCTGACCGGGATGCCTGCGGCTGCCTGCCTGGGTCCGACGCCCCAGGCAGGGCGGACGGGGGGGGGGGCTCCCCTCTTCTCTGATGGAACCCACGACCGAGAGGTCTGGGGTGGAGGGGGAGGCTTAGGGGGCGCTGCCTGCCCGGCTCCCCGGCTCCCTCACCCCGTGATGTCCTGGCAAGCGGAGGCTTCTGGTCCTCGCCCCCCCCCGTCCCCTCCCCGACTGGCTCCCATTAGCTCTGGCGGCTCCTTCCCAGTCGAGGCTCTTTTGCCTTTTATGGGAAAAGCATCTGGAAGGCGGTTGTGGGGGGAGGGAGGGAGGGGCGGCCACTCCCCACCACCATTCAGCCCAATGGCACTTTCCTGGCCGAACCCCCGAGAGGGGCCTGGAGGGGGGGGGGGAGGCAGGGAGAGGCCTCTGCTGGGAGAGGGAGAGCAGCCCTCGCCCCCCGGGCACAGGAGAGCCCAAGATCTGCGGGGACAGGGGCTGTTTCCATACCCCCCCCCTCCAGGCTCAGGTGCCTTTCTTCTGCACATCTCTTCCCCTGGGGGCTGCCGGGGACCCAAAGGAGCTGATCTTGTAGTGGACACGTAGCTGGGGTGCCCATGGGGGGGCTGCAGGAGAAAGGACCTGCCCTGAGTACCTTTCCGGGGTGATGGGGGCGGGCAGCGTTCCTATCCTCAAGTGCCAGACTGAGCCAAATCTGGGCTGGGTCTGGTCTGCGAGGCCTGCAAGATGCCTGTTCTGCTTCTGTCTCCCTTAAGAGTGTTAAAAAGAGTCGGGAGAAAAAGTGAAGGAAGTGTGGAGTATTTGAGGGCTTGTTGGTTTATTTAAAGGTCAAGGGACCCCTGACCATTAGGTCCAGTCGTGGCCGACTTTGGGGTTGCGGCGCTCTTCTCGCTTTACTGGCCGAGGGAGCCGGCATACAGCTTCCGGGTCATGTGGCCAGCATGACTAAGCCGCTTCTGGCGAACCAGAGCAGCGCACGGAAACGCCGTTTACCTTCCTGCTGGAGTGGTACCTATTTATCTACTTGCACTTTGAGGTGCTTTCGAACTGCTAGGTTGGCAGGAGCAGGGACCGAGCAACGGGAGCTCACCCCGTCCTAGGCTCTGTGGTTTAACCCACAGCGCCACCCATGTCCCTGTTGGTTTGTTTAAAGAATGTTTAAAGAAAGCACCCATTTCTCCTGGATGCGCTAACTGAGATTCCTGCATTGCAGGGGGTGGACTAGATGACTCTGGAGGTCCCAACTCTATGATTCTGAGAGGGGTTTGACCAGCAATGCTGTTTCCCTGAGTTTTTCCCCTGCAAAGCTAGTTTACTGTGGTTTCCGGTTAACCAGGTTGTGATAACTCTGCCACCTCTATAAAAGCTGCTAAGTTCTGTATGTGAGCAGAACACCCTATGGATGAGCTCAGAAGGAAGTCTGTCCGATGGGGTCTTCTCCAATGCAACTGAACAGACTTCTACCCTGTTATGTAGTGAGTTGAATAGGATCTAAATTGCAGCAATCTGATTGGTCCTAGAGCAATAGGATCCAGAATGCAGCAGTCTGATTGGTCCGCAGGAGCCACCCAATCCAACTCCAGGTGGAAGTGAATCCGCAACCTGATTGGCCTACAGGAGAATCCTGGAACTAGCCAATCACGTGGGGCCCATTGTGTAAATAATGTATATAATGCAGACATTTCGGGGGAAACTTCCATTCCTCACTACTATGAGCTGAATAAAGAGCATGAAATCCACACTCGACTCTGCGTATATTTCATACCCCAAACACAACGCGAAGGCCTGATCTTCTCCCACACCTGGGAGATGGTGTAGCACACCTGCCACAGGCGCACGGAGACAGGATGGGGCCGACTTTGGGGTCTAGAGCTGTTCCAATCTCTCTTTCTTCAGCTGCATCTGCTCATCTGTACTGGCCGCAGGGACGTATCTGAAGAGGCTGCAGCTGGAGCAAGCCAGTGCTCTCTTGGGGGCCTCTTCAGGGAAGCCCCCGAGGCAGGACTAGAGTGCAGCAGCCACGGGCATTCAGGGTCACACCGCCAGAGGCAATGGAGGCAGAAAGTGGCCATCTTGGCTAGTGGCTATTGAGCCATCATGCTCTGGTAACGTCCAGACCCGATGACTTTCAAGCGTTATATGTGAGGCTGCCTCCGAAGACGCTTTGGAAATGGTCGGTAGTTCAAACACGGAAGCTGTCAATGGGGCTGGCCAGTTTCACCCCATGCCACCCATCTTAAAATCTCTTGTGTGGCACCATTGACCAACCAAGTGCCAAAGGCCTTGGAAGCCCCACAGATACTCCGAGGGGCTGCCTGCCTTAACTGTTTGTTTATTTACAAAAGCATTTATAAAAGTATCTCTGCCACCACATCAAGGCAGTGTACACTCTATTTTTTTTTTTATAATAATTTTTATTACATTTTTTACAGAAATAACAAAGAGATCAAAAAGTAAGAAGAAAAAAAAAAAGACCAGAAAAAAAGGAAAAAGAAAAACACGACCATTTCAATAACTCATTTCAAATTTCCATTGGACTTCCCCCATCCCTCGCAGAATGCATTTCTTAACAATAAATTTATCAGCAAATTATATCCTTATTTCGTATGTTTCTTTCTATTTTCAATTACAGTTTAAATTTAAATCTCTTGATCAATATATACTCTGAGCAATATACCATAATATCGTTTTTACCCATTTAAACCTTGATTCTTTCATAAATCTTGTCAAATTTCATAAATAATTAAGTTTTGTTACTGGAGCTAGATTCCCAATCACACGACATCTTATGTTTCATATAACTTATAATACTTTTGCAAATAGTCTTTAAATTTTTTCCAGTCCTCCTCCATTGCTTCTTCTCCCAAGTCTCGAATCCTTGCAGTCATCTCGGCTAATTCCATGTAGTTCATCAGTTGCGTGTGCCAGTCCTCCAGTGTGGGCAAATCTTGGATCTTCCAATGCTTAGCGATAAGAATTCTTGCTGCTGTTGTAGCGTACATAAAAAAAGTTCTATCCTTTTTAGACACCTTCTGGCCGACAATGCCCAGAAGGAAGGCCTCTGGTTTCTTGGGAAAAGTGTACTTAAACACCTTTTTTAACTCATTATAGATCATTTCCCAGAAGGCCTTCAGTCTTGGGCAGGTCCACCAGAGGTGAAAGAATGTTCCCTCAGCTTCCTTGCATTTCCAACATTTGTTATCGGACAAATGGTAAATCTTAGCTAGCTTAACCGGGGTCATGTACCACCTGTATACCATTTTCATAATGTTTTCTTTCAAAGCATTACATGCAGTAAACTTCATACCGGTGGTCCATAACCTTTCCCAGTCATCAATAGGATGTGAGGGCGATCTGGCTGCGACATCTGTCACCCCATTGATCGCCAGGGTTGATTCGGCTGATCTGGCTGGCTAGGCGGGTGTCCCCTTCCTCCCTCACCGCTCCATGTGCGTCCCTCCCGAAGCTGCGCGCTCGGTGGAAGAGGACGACCATCCCAGATAGAAGGAGTGTACCGTTCTTCGGTCAAGGGTATACGATAGCTGCGCTCCCCTGCTAGAACCTCCAAACAAGCTCAAGGCAGTGTACACTCTAAAGCATCGTTTTAAAATTAATAAATCAGTAAACAAAGCCTTCAAATCAGTATTCCAGTGGCAGGGGAATCAAAAGTTAATCAGCTGCCAAGGCTGTTCAGATAAATGCTCCTGCTTTCAAAGTCTGCTTCAGAAGGCCTTCTTCTGAGGACGGGGCGCAAGCAGCTTCTGGTCCCGCCCCTGAGAGATCTGCAAGGCCCCAACTTGACTCAGGAAGCCTCTGAGTGCCTGCTTTGCTGCCGCTGGCTCTCTTCCCTTGCAATGTCTGCTGTTCTCTTTAGTTGCTGTTTCTTGCTCTCTGGTTTTATAGTTCCCGGTCATTTTATTATTGTAATGCCTCTTGATTTTCTTTTTATTTTCTTTTTTTCTTTTTTACTTTGCGAGCTACTCTGAGGACTTTGAAGTAAACAGTATTTTAAATAATCAAACCATCTGCTTATTTATATTTTAAGCATTTATAGGCTGCCTTCCTGGAAAAAATCCCCTTGGGGCAACATGCGAAGCAAAAAGCATCTGGAGCTGGGCATCAGGGCAGCACTTGCGCCAGGGTCAAAGGGGTCTGCAATGCTCAGGCTTGGGTTCCGGCACACCTGCAGCCGGGGAGGGTCCCACAGGTGTGGAGGCAGCGTGTGGGGAAACCTCAGCTCTGTAGGTGTCTCAGTTGGGGGGGGGGCTGTCAGGGGACAGTTCTGCCATCCTCTCCTTGGTGCAGAAGCTGGGCTACTGGAGAGAGAACTGGGCATGTCCTCTGCCTTCCTCTGGGTTGTTGTTGTGATGGTTTTGATGACCTCTCTGCCCACCCTGCCACTCTTCCAAGTGGAGTTCTCCCCCCATTGGCTCCCCCCTCCCTGTCCGCCTCCCAGGGAAGGAAGCAAAGGGGAAAGGGCAGACGGCAGCAGGGGGCCAGCCTGCCCCACAGCACAGATGCAAGGTGGTTCCACAGGTGCTTCCTCCCCACTGGACAGGCTGCCCGGATGCCCCTCCCTCCCTCCCTCCCTTTGCCGGGAGGATTCCTGGAAGGGCAGTGACACAGAGCCAGCAGCAGCACAGAGCAGGTGCCCTCTGGAATACCCGCCTGCGCCATAAACACCCACAGCATCCCCCACTCCCAGAGAGGAAAGGGGGCAAGCCCCGAAACAGAGTCAGGCCACAGAGAGCCCACCAAATCCGGCCTCCTGTTTTGGTCGTGGCCTTTCCTGGGAGCCCATCAACTTAAAATAGCATTTGGTTCTTAGTTGTTGCAGCATCACACTGTGTGTTATGCTTGTGGTCTACTAAGACCCTGAGATTAAAGCTACCAGACGTCCCCGGATTTACAAATCAGTCCCATGCAAAATCCATTGAAGTTGAAAAGTGTCCGTGGATTAACTGAAAAAATAATAATCTGGTAACCTTACCCTAGATCCTTTTTTCACTTGCACTGGGGAAACTCAGCCAGATGGGTGGGGTATAAATAAATTATTATTATTATTATTATTATTATTATTATTATTATTATTATTACTGCTGCTGTTGGCAAGCCAGGCATCCCCCATCCTATATTTGTGCACTGTCTTAAGTGCAGAACATTGCATTTGTCCTTCCTGAAACTCATTCTGCTAGCTTGGGCCCAGTTCTCCAATCTGTTAAGGTCATTTTGAATTCTGATTCTGTCCCTCCCAGTTTGGTGTCATCTGCAGATCAGATGAGCACCCCCTCAATTCCTTGATCCAAGTCATTTATAAGGATGTAGAACAACAAGGGGTCCAGGAGAGGACCCTGCGGCACCCCACTTGTCACTTTTTCCAGGATTACGAGGAACCATGAATGAGTACTCTTTGCCTGTTTTTCCTCTTGCTTTTGACATAGCCAAAGAAATATTTTATTATTATTTTGTCATGAGGTACTCTAGGGTACGCAGTACTGGCACATCTTTACTTTTTGGTTAAAAAGTGTGACACGTACGGTAACGACTTCATGATGAGTACAGTGGTACCTCGGGTTAAGAACTTAATTCGTTCTGGAGGTCCGTTCTTAACCTGAAACTGTTCTTAACCTGACACACCACTTTAGCTAATGGGGCCTCCTGCTGCCGCTGTGCGATTTCTGTTCTCATCCTGAAGCATCCTGTTCTTAACCCGAGGTACTATTTCTGGGTTAGCGGAGTCTGTAACCTGAAGCATCTGTAACCCGAGGTACCACTGTATTGGCACCTATTTTTCTAGGGGAGGGGGGACACTGTTTTTAACCTCTTTGCAAGCCTGAGCTCATTCTGAGCTTTCGCCAGCCTGACCTTCCCCTTTGCAACTGTTGGCTACTCCTGCACACTCCTCCTTTGTGATTTCCCCATTCTTCCGTTTCTTAGACTTGCCCTTCTTAACTCTCAGCTCAGGTTTAAGCTCCTTGTGCAGCCGCGCCGGTTTCCTTGCTTCCCAGGCTAGAAACCCGGAGCCTCGTCTGCCTTTGGACCTCAGCGGGGAGATCTGGCCCCCTGCCGCCTCCAGCTGTTCGCTCCTTTGCACACGGAGTGCTGAAGAATTCAGAAAGAGCCACCTGTTTACATACAGATCTTCTTGGAAACGCATTTTCCCCCAAACGCGGCTTCTCTGTCCGTTTAAATTTGCTTTTTGTAATTCTCTTGCTTTTTTTATACGAGCATGTTCCAGGTGCCTCGCCAACACATCCCTCAACAAGAGAGCTTTTCCATGCAAACTTCCAGTTGCAGAAGGGAGAAGGGCGCCTGTGACTCCTTATCTGCCGCATCTTCTATGCGTAACCCGATTCCCGCGGCACCTGGGAGGGGGGCCAGCCTGAACTCCGGGGCTGCAAGCCCGGCCTGCTTTCTCTAAGCTTCTGCTCTCCGCTTTCCCTCCTCCTCGGCTCCGCGCAACATCCTGCTTGGCACAAGAGCCCTGGACAACTTTGAAGCTTCCCACACTTTCGCGACATGCTGGCAGCTCCCAGCCGCGCCTTTTGCAAGCCAGCCGTCGCTGTTCCAGGCGGCGAGCCGCGGTTTCGGGTCCAGCGGCTGCACCCAGTTCCCTGCCGCTGATCCGGGGCCAGCTCGGTGCGGTGGTTTGTGGGTCGGACCAGGACATGGGAGAGCAGGGTTTGAATTTCCGCTTGGGATTGAATGAAGCTCCCCGGGTGACTGTGGGCCCGTCGCTGCGTCTCTGTCTGACCTGCCCTAAAGGGTCGTCGTGGGAGTTAAGGGAGGATGGGGGAGAACGACGCAGGACACCGCGAGTTCCTTGAAAGGGGAAAAGGGAGGATATAAATGAAATAAATAAAAATAGAAAATGAATGGAAGGCGATTTAACACCTGGCTGAGGCCAGCGCAGCTATTTACAGGACTTAATTCGCCCAAAGCATATGCGCCCTTACCTGTAAGCTCACCACAAGGTGGTGAGAGGCAGGTCAGGCTGAGAGCAGTGGAAAAGGGGGGGTTCCATGCTATGGAGCACCAAGGGAT
The DNA here is from genome assembly GCF_965113315.1 of Podarcis vaucheri. NCBI lineage: Eukaryota > Metazoa > Chordata > Lepidosauria > Squamata > Lacertidae > Podarcis > Podarcis vaucheri. Next base: position 1,098,695 of record NC_138761.1, read on the forward strand.
TGAAACTAAAACTGCTAATATTATAATACCATTATAGAAATCTATGGTGTGATCACACTTGGAGGAGACAGCCCAGAGAGACAGAGGTCACAGGGGTTACCTGATGAAATGGGGGGGGGGGGACATGGAAAGCTGACTTGGGCCCACCTACACTTCATCAATAGAAATGGAGGCAGTGAGAGATTTTACTTTATTGGGCTCCATGATCACTGCAGATCATAGAATCATAGAATCATAGAATCCTAGAGTTGGAAGAGACCACAAGGGCCATCGAGTCCAACCCCCTGCCAAGCAGGAAACACCATCAGAGCACTCCTGACATATGGTTGTCAAGCCTCTGCTTAAAGACCTCCAAAGTAGGAGACTCCACCACACTCCTGGGCAGCAAATTCCACTGTCAAACAGCTCTTACTGTCAGGAAGTTCTTCCTAATGTTTAGGTGGAATCTTCTTTCTTGTAGTTTGGATCCATTGCTCCGTGTCCGCTTCTCCGGAGCAGCAGAAAACAACCTTTCTCCCTCCTCTATGTGACATCCTTTTATATATTTGAACATGGCTATCATATCACCCCTTCACCTCCTCTTCTCCAGGCTAAACATGCCCAGCTCCCTTAGCCGTTCCTCATAAGGCATCGTTTCCAGGCCTTTGACCATTTTGGTTGCCCTCCTCTGGACACGTTCCAGTTTGTCAGTGTCCTTCTTGAATTGTGGTGCCCAGAACTGGACACAGTACTCCAGGTGTGGTCTGACCAGAGCAGAATACAGTGGCACTATTACTTCCCTTGATCTAGATGCTATACTCCTATTGATGCAGCCCAGAATTGCATTGGCTTTTTTAGCTGCCGCGTCACACTGTTGGCTCATGTCAAGTTTGTGGTCAACCAAGACTCCTAGATCCTTTTCACATGTACTGCTCTCAAGCCAGGTGTCACCCATCTTGTATTTGTGCCTCTCATTTTTTTTGCCCAAGTGCAATACTTTACATTTCTCCCTGTTAAAATTCATCTTGTTTATTTTTGCCCAGTTCTCTAATCTGTCAAGGTCGTTTTGAAGTGTGATCCTGTCCTCTGGGGTGTTAGCCACCCCTCCCAGTTTGGTGTCATCTGCAAATTTGATCAGGATGCCCTTGAGTCCATCATCCAAGTCGTTGATAAAGATGTTGAATAAGACCGGGCCCAAGACAGAACCCTGTGGCACCCCACTAGTCACTCTTCTCCAGGATGAAGAGGAACCATTGATGAGCACCCTTTGGGTTCGGTCAGTCAGCCAGTTACAAATCCACTGAGTGGTAGCATAGTCAAGACCGCATTTTACCAGCTTCTTTACAAGAATATCATGGGGCACCTTGTCAAATGCCTTGCTGAAATCAAGGTAGGCTACATCCACTGCGTTCCCTTCATCTACCAGGCTTGTAATTCTGTCAAAAAACGAGATCAGGTTAGTCTGACATGACTTATTTTTCAGAAATCCATGCTTACTATTGGTGATCACAGCATTCCTTTCTAGGTGCTCACAGACTGTTTGCTTAATGATCTGCTCCAGAATCTTCCCTGCTATTGATGTCAGACTGACTGGGCGGTAATTATTTGGGTCCTCTCTTTTCCCCTTTTTGAAAATAGGGACAACATTTGCCCTCCTCCAGTCTGCCGGGACTTCGCCTGTTCTCCAGGAATTCTCAAAGATGACTGCCAGTGGTTCTGAGATCACATCTGCCAGTTCTTTTAATACTCTTGGATGCAGTTCATCTGGCCCTGGAGACTTGAATACATCTAAACTAGCCAAATATTCTTGTACTATCTCCTTAGTTATTCTGGGCTGTGTTTCCTTTGCTGAATCATTTGCTCCAAATTCTTCAGGTCGGGCATTGTTTTCTTTATCGGAGAAGACTGAGGCAAAGAAGGCATTGAGTAGTTCAGCCCTTTCTGTGTCCCCTGTTTGCATTTCACCATCTTCTCCTCTGAGTGACCCCACAGTTTCTTTGTTCTTCCTTTTGCTACGAACATACCCATAAAAGCCTTTTTTGTTGCTTTTAACCTCTCTAGCAAGCCTGAGTTCATTCTGTGCTTTAGCTTTTCTGACTTTGTGTCTACAATGTGCTGGCTATTTGTTTGAATTCCTCTTTGGTGGTTTCCCCCCTTTTCCATTTTTTGTACACATCCTTTTTTAATCTTAATTCAGTTAAAAGTTCTTTAGATAGCCACCCTGGCTTCTTTAGGCACCTTCCATGTTTCCGTCTCATTGGTATTGCCTGACGTTGTGCTTTTAGTATCTCCCTCTTAACAAACTCCCAGCCATCATGAACTCCCTTTCCTTTTAGTATTGTTGTCCATGGGATCTCACCCAGCACTTCCCTAAGTTTTATGAAGTCGGCTTTCTTAAAGTCAAGAAATTGAGTCCTAGTATGCTTGGCTGCTCCTTTCCGCTGTATAGTAAACTTCAGAAGAGCATGATCACTCGCGCCTAATGATCCTTCCACTTCTACCCCACTAACCAGGTCATCAACATTGGTTAGGACCAGATCTAAAATGGCTGTTCCTCTTGTTGCTTCTCCCACTTTCTGGACAATGAAGTTGACTGCAAGGCCAGTGAGGAATCTGTTTGACCTTATGCTCTTGGCTGAGTTTGACGTCCAACAAATATCCGGGTAATTGAAGTCCCCCATTACTACTATCTCCCTTCCTTTTGCATGCTTGGCCATCTGTTCCAGGAAGGCATCATCTATGTCCTCCGTTTGGCTTGGGGATCTATAGTAAACTCCCACAGTGAGGTCTCTGTTATTCTTCTCTCCCTTAATTTTGACCCAAATGCTCTCACTTTGGCTTTGAGGATCTAAATCTTGGATCTCTTCACAGGTATACACATCCCTGACATATAACGCCACTCCTCCTCCTTTCTTGTCTGGTCTGTTTCTCTGAAATAGATTGTATCCCCCCATTATTACATTCCAATCGTGGGACTTATCCCACCAGGTTTCAGATGGTGAAAGCAGCTACGAAATTAAAAGACGCCTGCTTCTTGGGAGAAAAGCAATGACAAACCTAGACAGCATCTTAAAAAGCAGAGGCATCACCTTGCCAACAAAGGTCCGTATACTTCAAGCCATGGTTTTCCCAGTAGTGATGTATGGAAGTGAGAGCTGGACCATCAAGAAGGCTGGTCGCCGAATAATTTATGCTTTTGAACGGTGGTGCTTGAGGAGACTCTTGAGAGTCCCCTGGACTGCAAGAAGATCAAGCCTCTCCATTCTGAAGGAAATCAGCCCTGAGTGCTCACTGGAAGGACAGATCCTGAAGCTGAGGCTCCAAGACTTTGGCTACCTCATGAGAAGAGAAGACTCCCTGGAAAAGACCCTGATGTTGGGAAAGATGGAGGGCACAAGGAGAAGGGGATGACGGAGGACGAGATGGTGGGACAGTGTCCTCGAAGCTACCAGCATGAGTAGGGAGGCAGTGGAAGACAGGAGTGCCTGGCGTGCTCTGGTCCAGGGGGTCACGAAGAGGCGGACACGACTAAACGACTAAACAACAACACCATCTCTGTATCTTTATTTTTATGTGGAAATTGTTCAGTTTGGTTATGTAGATTTGATATGTTTTATTTCTTTTTATGCCTGCTGTGTTTGTAAATCTTTTCCTATTGTAAGCCGCTTTGAGCATTGTTTTAACTGTGGAAAGGCGTCATACAAATAAAATGATGATGATGATGATGGTGAAGTCTCTTCATCCCTCCATCCCTGTCCTCCACTGCTGGATGCAGTAAATGCCTCCGGACCCCAGTAGCTGGGAATCCCAAGTGGGGAGAGGAGGTGCTGCTGCTGCTGTTTGCATCTGGCTGGTCTCTGAGAACAGGATGCTGGAGTTAGAATCATAGAATCATAGAATCATAGAATCCTAGAGTTGGAAGAGACCACAAGGGCCATCGAGTCCAACCCCCTGCCAAGCAGGAAACACCATCAGAGCACTCCTGACATATGGTTGTCAAGCCTCTGCTTAAAGACCTCCAAAGGAGGAGACTCCACCACACTCCTTGGCAGCAAATTCCACTGTCGAACAGCTCTTACTGTCAGGAAGTTCTTCCTCATGTTTAGGTGGAATCTTCTTTCTTGTAGTTTGGATCCATTGCTCCGTGTCCGCTTCTCCGGAGCAGCAGAAAACAACCTTTCTCCCTCCTCTATGTGACATCCTTTTATAGAGTTAACCCCCTCTGGCCTGGTCCAGCAATCTCTTCTTCCTCTTGCAGCCCCTTCCTGCCTCTTGTCCTCCAGGGTCCCTGCAGCTGGCTGAACCCACTCCTGGAAAGGTGCAAATATTTTCTCTGCAGCTACTAACCCAGAAGCAAAAATAATTGTAGGGGGGGCTGAAGGGGGTAGGGAGGCCATAGCAGCAGCAAAGGCTGGCAGTGGACTGTGGGGACTGGAGTCTGGTCCAGCTGTTCCTCCCCCTTTTCCTCCCCCCCCCAGCAGGACAGCCCCCCTCACTCCTTTCCCAGACCCCCTTCTCCCCCTTCTCCCCAATCCATCTTTCCTGATCTCTCCCAGCTGCTGCTGCAGGAAGGAGAAGGTGACAGGAGCCTCCTGGACTGGATGAGCGGAGCTGAGTCAGCAGAAGCACAGGCCACGCGGGGCCCCTGGGAAAGGAAGAGGAGGGGGCTTCCCCCGCTGCTTGTGCTCTGCAGGGTCCCAGAGAGAGAATCACAGAATCACAGTCGGGACCCCCAGGGGCCATCTAGTCCAACCCCCTGCAACGCAGCAATCTCAACTAGATCAGATGGCTGTTCAATCTGCTTAAAAACCTCCAAGGAAGGAGAACGCACCACCTCCCAAGGGAGTCCCTTCCACTGTCGAACGGCTCTTGCCGTCAGAATGTTCTTCCTGATCTTTAGTCAGAATCTCCCTTCTTGTAACTTGAAGCCATGGGTTCGAGTCCTGCCCTCCAGAGCAGGAGAAAAGAATCTTCTTCCCTCTTCCATGTGACAGCCCTTGAGATACTTGAAGATGGCCCTCACATCTCCGCTCAGTCCCCCCCTTTCCCAGGCTGAACAACCCCAGCTCCTTCAACCATTCTTAATAAGGCTTGTTTTCCAGACCCTGGATCATCTTTGTCTCCCTCCTCTGCACGCCTTCCGGCTTGTCCATATCCTCCTTAAACTGGGATGCCCAGAACCAGACATGGGGCTGTAGCTGGGCAGAACAGAGTGGGACTGTGACTTCCCTTGATCTGCACACCAGATTTGGTCACATCTTGGTCACATGTCCAGCCTGGTCTGGCCAGACAAGGGGCTCCTCCATCCAGGCCTCTCCTGGTTCTTCTTATCCAACAGGAGCTAGCATAAAGTTACCAGATTTTTTTCAAAGAATCCAGGGACACTTTTTTTTTTTTTAAAAAAAGAGAGAAGTCAGTTGACCGGGTGGTCGGGCGCTCTCCTTCCTGGCTTGATTTGGGTCATGGTATGTGTGTGTCAGCAGTTCCCCCTTGGCAGTGGCAGCGGCAGCCTCAGCAGTCTGGAGCCAGCCTGGTAGTGCAGTTGGCTCTGGCTGGCTTCAGGAGCTGCTCGCTGCCGTGACACCCGCCATTTTGCCTCGTCGGAAGTCCCCATATGATGTGTCTTGTGCCCTTGAACCAATCACGCAACGTTCATTCCCTACTAATAAATCTACAACTCTTAAAATATAAATCCGGGGACATTAAATCAAATCCGGGGACATTCCGGGGCCGGATTTTGTCTGCGGACAGATTTGTAAATCCGGGGACTTTCCCTGAGAAACAGGGACGTCTGGTAACCATAAGCTAGCAGGGCGTGGGTGTGTGGGTGTGTTGGGTCTCTCTCTCTAGAAAATGAGGCCCATGCCTTTCCTTTGGGGGGGGGGGCATCCTTGGGCTCTCCTGTCCCAGGGATAATTCTACCAGGATCTTTGCTCTATCTGCTTCACCAAGGTTCATGCTCAGGATTGCTCATAAAGGCAGAACGTCCGAGAACCAACCATTTCCCCAGAAGGGCCAAAAACACCAGAGTGACCACTCAACAAAACCACCGGATGCAACTCAGACACGAAGGTGCATCATCAAGGCTTTTGAACTCCCACGGGGTTTATTTGGGCCAGAAGTTCTGAAAACTTCCAGTGAAAGAAGAGCTGATTCCACGAAAACCCTTTTCTCTGGAATTGTCATCATTTGTTCTCTCTCTCTCACACACACACAACCTCCCAGGAGAGAATCCAGATGGCATTGCCAAATCATAGAACTGTAGAGTTGGAAGGGACCCCCAAGGCTCATCTAGTCAATCCCTTGTCGTGCTGGAACTGCAGCAAATTCTTGCCCTTAATCTTCCAATATTCAGTTTCCTTAGATGTCCATGCGTTCTAGAGTAATGAGGGGAAAAACACCACATCTTTCTCCCTGCCATGTGTGATGTCTATCATGTCACCTCTTCCTGAGAGCAAGACAAAATTGGTGGCCATTCCTGTCTCCAGTGGGAGGGAGTTCCAAAGTCTAACTACGCACTGCACAAAGAAGAGCTTTCTTTCATGTGTCCTCTCCCCCCCCCCCACTGCCTTGTCACTGGCCCTGGCCTGCCCCCTTTCTCCATCTCCCCACTTGGCTCTGCTTTTCTTCCTTTCCCCTGGATCAGGGCCTCCCCACACACACCAGGCCCGCCGTTTCCCTCCCAGGCCTCTGCTGCCATTGCCCCAGCCGACTTCCATCCCAGATAAAAGGCCTGCAAGCATTCCATGACATCAAGCGCAGCCAATCCGGGACGCAACCTCCACCAAGTCCCACCCCCCATGTGCTCTCTTCCCAAAGGCCGCTTTGTCCCCACTGTTTGCTGTAGCAAAGCGCACCAGGAGGGTTTCCGCTCTGGAGTCCCAGGACCTGGAAGAGAGGAGCCTGGAGCCTTGAGCCGCCTTCCTGCTGTCACATCAGATTTGACTGGGAGGTCAGGGAGAAGTTCCTGCGCTGTGGAGGTTTCCTGCCTGATGCAGCTGACGTGGTGAAAACTGGGGCTGCCCTGCATTTATTTTTATTTTTAAAATCATTTTTATTGATTTTCCAACGAAAAACATCCAATTAAATATCCAATCATAATACTTCAATTTAAAAATAAAAAAATAAAATAAAAAGATCAAATTATAGTCCAAATAGTATTTATTAATTCCTTGGGGCTCCCCACAGTCTGGATCTCTGGAGCATATCTGTTAACGGAAAAATCCGAGGGCTCCCTTGGACAAAAACAAAGACACCAACCAGGATAACTTGGAGCAAAACAGCAGCCTGTTTTATTGGCCTTTATTGAACTGTTGCAACAGGGTGTTCCCCTCACTTGCAGGAGAGAGAAAGAACACAGAAAATGGTGTGCAAGGCCTTATAAAGACTTTTGAAATTCCCACCCTCTAGGTCAAGCCCACCCCCAGAAACATCACACCTTCATCACAGAAAGGAGGGGTTGAAGGAGGAGTTGTGGTGGTAACCTGAGTGTCCTGTCACCTGGCTGGTTCCCCCTTTTCCCCTCCCCATGAGTACTTTCCAGGTGACAGAGGGGAGTTTGCAGTTTCCTGCCCCCAGAGGGAAGATCTGATCATTGTCCTTTATTCCAGTCCATGCTGAATCCACTCCCATATGCAAGTTCTTTGTGATCTTGATGGTCTTCTGTCTAGGACCATCAGGGTTGGCATAGCAACTGGGCAGGGCTCCTGTGGATGTGCTGGGATGCTGAAGGGATTATGGCTGCCCTGTATCAAACCTTCCCCATTTTGTAGTCCTTCCTTCATGGACTAAAATAAAAGTGGAACAGTGCAAATCCGATGCATGGTTGATTTTCTATGAATTTATAACAGAAGCGTAGCGTATGTCGTGTGTGAGGGTGAGTGTGTGAAGTTTGTACAAACTGAATGATTGGGGGGGGGGTGTTTCCTGCTACATATCTCCTGCCCTGCATTTATTTATTCAGAGAGTTTTTACGCTGCTTTTGTTGTTTTAAGTGCTTTAAATCTCTAAGTGGTTTCCAGCACATCTGAAACCTTCGTAGATAAAGAACAGGCCTTTGCTGGCAGTGAGGGGGTGGGGGGTGGGGGGTCTCTGGGATCAGGAAGCCCCAGCAGATAACAGCAATTCTGGCCCGTCTGCAATGAGTGCCAGTCGGGGTCTGGTCCAACTCAGAGCAAGGGCTTGGTGCTGTAAAGCAACGAGAGGGACCTGGATCCAGCCCGAGGGCCAGATCCAGAACTCTCCCATCCCTCTGGACAAGTTAGACTTAAATCAGTCAGATCTCAAATTCCAGATATAGCTGCAATGGAGCCTCTTCATTATGTTTTTGCTGTGATTTTATTGGTGTTAGCCACCCTGAGCCTGGCTCTGGCTGGGGAAGGCAGGGTATATTTTTTGCTCTATAAGACTCACCTTTTCCCTCCTAAAAAGTAAGGGGAAATGTGTGTGCGTCTTATGGAGCGAATGCAGGCTGTGCAGCTATCCCAGAAGCCAGAACAGCAAGAGGGATTACTGCTTTCACTGCGCAGCGATCCCTCTTGCTGTTCTGGCTTCTGAGATTCAGAATATTTTTTTCCTTGTTTTCCTCCTCCAAAAACTAAGTGCGTCTTGTGGTCTGGTGCATCTTATAGAGCAAAAAATACGGTAAACAAATTTTATTATTATTATTATTATTATTATTATTATTATTATTATTATTAGGTTCAGGACCCCAGGATCACAAGGTCTGTGTCTCCCCAGACTGTCCTCCCCAATAAGTCTTCCCTGGAGGCTGCCAATGGGAGGAGAGGCCTTGCCAGTGGTGGCCCCTTGGCTTTGGGATGCTCTTCCCCTGGGAGGCTCACCTGGTGCTTTCAGGCAAAGACATTCTTGCTCTCTCCTTGATGAGGTTCGATCTTCCGCTTGAGGCGGAGAAGGATCTTTTCCTAGCTTTTAGTATTCCATGTGATGTGACTGTTTTGACTCTTTTGTTGCTTTTTCTTCAAGCCAACCAACTTGTTTTTCTAAAAAGTGATGGATGGAAGAATGAAATAACCCAGGGCGCTTGAGGCAGGATGGAGCCAGGCGCCCATTCAGGGGTCCAGACTCAATCAAGGGCCAAAACAGTTAAGCTTTTTGTTATGTAAATAACAGCTGCTAAGGAGCCTGAGCAGGATCAGAACTGGAGGAGTTTTGAGAGGAGGAGGAGGAGGAGGAGGAGGAGGAGGAGGAGGAGGAGGAGGAGGGAGCCAAGTCTGTCCCTGCAGGGAGCCTCTTCCTCCCTGGGAGGGGGGGGAGCCCTGTGCAAAGACCCTTTTTAGCACGTTGCTGACATCTGCAGGGCAAACGTGCAAAGGAAGCCAAGCCAAAGTGAAGGCTGTGGAGAAGAAGACTTACAAAGTTGTCATTAGAGTCACTGATAACAGAACCATAGAACTGTTGACTTGGAAGGGACCCCCAGGGTCATCTAGTCCAACCCCCTGCAGTGCAGGAATCTTTTGCCCAATGTGGGACTCGAACCCACAACCCTGAGATGAAGACTGTTGCAGGAATTTATGTATAGTTTGGGGAGGGGTTGCCCCTCCAGCAGATATCATGCACTACCAAAATCAGCACAATCACTTTGGTGACTTTTGTGATTTGTCCCCACAAAACACTTCATCACAGTTTCTTCCTATCTATTCAAAGGGCCTCTGCTGCACAATACCAAATGTAAGAATTCACTGATCAATGTATCCCAATGGCTCACTGGGAAAACTTCAGAAATTCATCTAGACCTGTGAGCTCAGCTCCTCAGCAGCCCCTCTGCCTGAGGGATAATCCCTGGCCTCCTGAGACCTGAGTGCCAGACAGGTAGCCATTCCAGGAATAACAAACCCAGATGAAGACAAAAGGGTGGGATGAACTTGGCTGGGAAACAGGGAAATAGAATCATAGAATCATAGAATCCTAGAGTTGGAAGAGACCACAAGGGCCATCGAGTCCAACCCCCTGCCAAGCAGGAAACACCATCAGAGCACTCCTGACATATGGTTGTCAAGCCTCTGCTTAAAGACCTCCAAAGGAGGAGACTCCACCACACTCCTTGGCAGCAAATTCCACTGTCAAACAGCTCTTACTGTCAGGAAGTTCTTCCTAATGTTTAGCTGGAATCTTCTTTCTTGTAGTTTGGATCCATTGCTCCGTGTCCGCTTCTCTGGAGCAGCAGAAAACAACCTTTCTCCCTCCTCTATGTGACATCCTTTTATATATTTGAACATGGCTATCATATCACCCCTTCACCTCCTCTTCTCCAGGCTAAACATGCCCAGCTCCCTTAGCCGTTCCTCATAAGGCATCGTTTCCAGGCCTTTGACCATTTTGGTTGCCCTCCTCTGGACACGTTCCAGTTTGTCAGTGTCCTTCTTGAACTGTGGTGCCCAGAACTGGACACAGTACTCCAGGTGAGGTCTGACCAGAGCAGAATACAGTGGCACTATTACTTCCCTTGATCTAGATGCTATACTCCTATTGATGCAGCCCAGAATTGCATTGGCTTTTTTAGCTGCCGCGTCACACTGTTGGCTCATGTCAAGTTTGTGGTCAACCAAGACTCCTAGATCCCTTTCACATGTACTGCTCTCAAGCCAGGTCTCACCCATCTTGTATTTGTGCCTCTCATTTTTTTATGTAAATATCTCTTTTGTGACACTTGATGGGTGTTTGGTGGAGGGCAAGGGGAACCATGGGGCAGGGTCCAGGATGCTCAGATTACTGCCACCAGACCTCCCCTTTCGTGATGTAACCGTGATGTATGAGTGGTGCAGTTTGGGGGGTGTAACATGGGGATGAGCAGCTAATAAAATTTGGGGGCTCTTTTGTTTGGGGCTTCCATCTTGTTCCACCTGGTGGCAGCTGGGAGTCCTGTCGCGACCGTCTTCAGTCAAGACCAAGTCTCCTGGCTGCTCTTTTGCTCTGGTCTTCCTGGCTGGTGTCCTTGCTTTTGTCCAAGGGAGTCCTCAGATTTCTACGTTAACAAGACTAAGCACATTAAAACTCCCAACTCCATGGAAATGATGGGTCTTCAGCTGGGTGCCTGGAGAGGCTGAGCTGCCTGTAGGGTTAGCGGCCGCTGGCTGGACTTGGCGAGGGGGGGCTGGTGTCTCCAGAGTGACCAGGCAGGTCATGGGGGGGGGGCTTTGGGCTGCTTCCCCACTGAGTCCACTGCCTCAGAGGAGCGAGAGAAGCTCTCCACCAGGACCAGTTGCCCTTCCTTGCCCAGCCTACAGCCAAAGGTTGCAGCCCTGGCAGCTGTTTAGTCCGGAGAAAGCGCATGAGAGGCGACAGGATGGAGACCCCATGGGACCTCGAGGGGCTCCTCTCCTCACCCCCCCCCCTTGCTGGGGACCCCCACACGCCTCTTGGGCAAAAAATGCTGCCCTTGCTGGTCCTGGAATAACAGACATGTAGAGTTGGAAGGTGCGTATAGTTCAAGCCATGGTTTTCCCAGTAGTGATGTACGGAAGTGAGAGCTGGACCATAAAGAAGGCTGATCGCCGGAGAATTGATGCTTCTGAATTCTGGTGCTGGAGGAGACTCTGGAGAGTCCCATGGACTGCAAGAAGATCCAACCTCTCCATTCTGAAGGAAATTAGCCCTGAGTGCTCACTGGAAGGACAGATCCTGAAGCTGAAGCTCCAATACTTTGGCCACCTCATGAGAAGAGAAGACTCCCTGGAAAAGACCCTGATGCTGGGAAAGATGGAGGGCCCAAGGAGAAGGGGACGACAGAGGGCAAGATGGTGGGACAGTGTTCTCGAAGGTACCAGCATGAGTTTGACCAAACTGCGGGAGGCAGTGGAAGACAGGAGTGTCTGGCGTGCTCTGGTCCAGGGGGCCACGAAGAGGCGGACACCGCTAAACGACTAAACAACAACAACAGAGTTGGAAGGGATCCCAAAGGCCATCTAGTCCAGCCCTCGCAATGCAGGCAGCTCCATCTCCGAAGGGGAGGGAGGTGCCGAGGTGGATTCGGGGTCAGCCCCGCCAGAAGGACCAGCAAGAGCAGCGGGGGGGGGGTCCGCTGATGTGGGGCTCGGAAGCTCCTGCCTGCCAAACCTCAAGGAAGGCGGGGGGGGCATCCCAGGGTCTGGAAGGGAGCGAAGGAGCAGAGCCCCCTGCGGGCAGAAGGCTGGTGCCCGGAGCCATTCCTTGCAAGAGGCCCTGCGCTCTCCCTTGGGCGCTCTTCTTCGGCCCGGGCAGCGCCTTGCATGCCTGACACGCGGACTGAGCGTCACGTGTGAATGTGCGGGGCGGGCCTCCCGTGCAGGAGGGAGGGCGACTCGGGGCCGGGAAGGGCGCGCGGCGGGGAGCCCAGTTCCCGCCCCTCGCCTCCGCCAGGGGGCGCCCCAGAGCCGCGCCTCCTCCGCCCGGCGCGGAGGCGGAAAGCGCTGCCCGACTCTGTCCGCAGGGGGCGCAAGAGAGAGGCGGAGCATAGAGTAGCCGAGGGCCAGAGCGGAGGACAGAGGAGATCATGGGATGTTTTGGGCCTACAACCCCCACCATCCCTTTGCTAGCAGGACCAGCGGCTGGGAATGATGGGAGTTGTAGTCCCCAGTCCTGCCTGTCCGCCTAGAGGGGCGCGGGGCAGAGCGTCGTCGCCGGACGTCCGGCCCGCTTCCCACCAGGCGCCGCGGCTGGAGCTGGGCAGACGTGTCTCCGCGATCGCCGGACCGAGAGATCGAGGGAAGGAGGGATCGGGACCCGCCAGGTGAGGAGACTCGGCCTCCGCCCCCCCCAGCCGGCCCCCCTCCCTCCCCTTGTCTCGCCTCGCCTGACCCTCTCCCCCCCCCCGCAGGATGGTGACGGACGTGCAGCTGGCCATCTTCGCCAACATGCTGGGCGTCTCGCTCTTCCTGCTGGTCGTCCTCTATCACTACGTGGCCGTCAACAACCCCAAGAGGCAGGAGTGACGCCCCGGGGGAGCCGCGCCAGGAGGACAGGTACCAAGGGGGGGGGCAGGAGGGGGACGCAAATTCATAGCCAGAGGGGGATCACAGTCTATGGCTGCTGCCCTGGCCATTCCCTGCCTCCCCTCTTGCAGGCAGTCGGGCTTGTGAGACCCAGCTTTTGGAGACCATGGCAGGGGGGGGGGACGGATCCCGCTTGCTGGTTTCTCACAGGCATTCACTTGGCCCCCCCAGGGAGTTCTGAGTTCTAGCTAAGCTGGGAATGCAAAGGAGTCAGGCTCGCTCCTTGGATCTCTGCCGGAGAAAGAGGCCAAGATGTCTCCTCTGCAGAGGGGAGCTCGAGAAGCCCCCCCCCGCCTCACCTCTCCCCGTTTCTCTTCCCACCCTCAGGAGCCGCCACCACCAAGCAGGGAAGCCATGGCTGGAGTGACCCCCCCCCACGCCCCTCTGAGTCCACGAGGCCCCTGCAGACGCCGCCCATGACACCCGCCAGTTGTTGTCTCTTTTGTTTCATTGTGTCAAACGAAATTTATTAATAGAAACATGTTCACAAGACAAATCTCCTGTCAAAAAATAGCTTCCGAGCCAGTAACCAACTATGTACACAGCTGCTGCGGGAGGGGCCGGGGGGGGCAAGGCTGGTCTTTCCCGGGGGCTCCTTCCCAGGCCAGCTGGTCCGCAAGGCAGGGGAGATGGATCCCCAGCTAGGCCCTGGGCGGCGCCTTGTGTAGCTGGCCGCCGCTGGGAGAGAGCGGCCCCTCGCAGGCAGGGAGGCGGCTCAGAGCCAGGACCGTGGGCTGGCGAGTCCCAAAGAGCCGCTTGGGCTTGAAGGGGCAGGGGCGGGGGGGAGGGCTGGGGGGAGGCCGGGGCAAGCGCTCGCCGGACGCCGCCAGCGGGGAGGGTGTCTCAGGCGGTCTCGGGCGCACCACGGGGGGAGGCGTCGGTGTCGTCGGCGTGTCGCTGGCGCGCTGCTGCGGGGCGGCTGCGGAGGCGCTGGAACGGGTGGGCCGCAGCTGCTCCGGCCCCCCTGGCGGATCAGGCCTCTGTGCAGAAAGACAGGATCTTGTGGTAGGTGAGCTGGGGGGGATCTGCTTTCCCCGGGATGTGCTGCAACAGAGAGATCTGGCTCAGTGGGGGAGGCGAGGCTGCCCCCCCCGAGCTGCTTCAAGGGGGAGGGTGGCCGCTGCCTACGCCGCGGTGGATGCGCTTTGGCTTCTTCTTCTTCCTCTTCGGCCTACAGGGCGGGGGCTCTAGGGGAGGGCAGCGGCTGCAGGGGAGCCATACCTCGTCCAGCAAGACGTCGGGGGGGTTGCACAGAAAAAGCGGCTCTTCCCTCTGACCCCCCGTGACCGTCAGCTCCGGAACGTCCAGCGGAAACTCTGCAAGGAGAGCAGACCATCAGCAGCAGGAGCAACTCCACTAGGGGAAAAGGCGGAAACACGGGAGGGAGGCTTGGCAGGAGGTTAGTCCTGGAATTAGCTGGTCAATAGGCGGGGGGGGGGCAGCCTGCCACGGATGCTGTCAGGGTGGCACTCCTGAATCAGTTGGGGCTGCTTAGACTAGATGATGCTGGATACCACTTTCTTTATAATATATATATATTATATATATATATATATATATATATGCAGGTTTTGGTGTCTTCAGACACCAAAACCAGACCCAAACCCAGACCCTCTCCACAGACATATTACAGACTCCATCCAGTAGCCAAACTATAGTGGCACCTCCGGATGCTGCACCCCCCTGCAATCCCTACACAGATCTGGCTGGCACAAGGCACAAAACCACAGCTCGCCCCTATACACGAAGCCAAGCCAGAGCACAACTAAATGCAGCACAGCCATCTTCTCAGAAAAACTCTTCACAAGCTCAAGAGGTCAAGACACGAAAGCTTTAGCAACTAATCTACACTTAATGACCCACCCAGTGGTATTCAGAATATCACTCATGAAATCACCCAAGATATCCCTCAAGTAATTAAGGAACAAAAGAAGAAAAGGCACACTAATCTAGGAACTTCCTCTCTGCCCAGAACGTTGGAGGCTATACACCACACCCCTCAACAGTATTTATAGGAACTCAAACACCAGATTCTGCTCTGTTCCAGTAACAAGAAGCCGAAAGCACCAGCCTGAAGATGACGAGTGAGACCTCGTCGAAACGTCGCACAGACACCCCGACTCTTACACGGGAAGACACCCGAAGACACCAAAACCTGCATATATATATATATATATATATATATATATATATATATATATATACACACACACACACCTCTGTCTCACACAAATATACTGCAGAAATTTACAACAATATGAAACAAAACCGTACAGTAATACCATAGAAAGTTTAGAATAAGTTAAAAGCCTCATCAGCTCTGGGAACTTTCAGCCCCCATTCTAAGGAGGGACATGTTAGAGCAGGCACAGGCAAACTCAGCCCTCCAGATGTTTTCCTGCTTGGCAGGGGGTTGGACTCGATGGCCCTTGTGGTCTCTTCCAACTCTATCATTCTATGTTTTGGGACTACAAAATGTGACGTTCACCTATATTGCAGGTGGCTTTAAAAGGAGACTACTAGACAAATTGTTTCATTTATGGGTTCCTTCTCTACAAGGCACCCCAAAGTGGTTTACTATGCAGTAAAAGCAAATGGAACAAGTGTGTGTGTGTGTGTGCGCACACACACACAGCTAAAATACTTGCATATATAAAAAAAGGTTACACACAGAAAAATAGTTTAAAGCAATGCATATATAAACCCATTCAGTTCTGAAACAGATACCAGCTGGAGTAAAAGCCTCCACTTGAAAGGCTTGTGTTAAAAAAGGAAGAAAATGTGCCTGATATATATGTCAGGGAGTTCCAAGGAGCGGATGCTGCTACACTGAAGGCCCAATTCTGACACTACGGATTGGACCTCCTGGTGCAATAGTATCTCTGCAGGTGTCCCCTCCTGTGGAAGACAGTGACTGGTTGGGCGTGTAGGAATTCATGGAGGATAAGCCGTCAGTGGTTAATAACTAGGCAACCAACCTGACATACTAGGTGCTTTGAGGGAGAATGACATTGTGCTCTGTGACTTGGAGGCTTCTCACAGGCATCTGGTTGCCACTGTGAGAACGGGATGCTGGAGTCTGATCCAGCAGCAGGTGTGTCTTATGCTGCTGTCAGACCCAGGAAAAGGGGGAGCTGAAGCCTGCCAAGTCTCTGGGAGTCCAGCAGGCCTGGGCACAGGGCATCTCCCCCCCCCCCCCAGGCACTTAGCAGAGCCGCCTACCTGGCAGGGAACTCTGAGCGGGCAGCTGTGGGGGGCCATATTTCCACGCCTTGAGGGAGGAGTCATCACTGCAGCCATTGAGCCTGAGCAGATGCTGGGACTGTCCAGCCGGTCTCCTGCGGATGGGGATCCGGCTCGGCCGAGGCATCAGTATTTCCAGCCTGTGGGAAGAAGGCGAGGCTAGGAGGGGGCTCAGCAGCCAAGCCACTCAGGCAAGAGAGCTGGGAAATGTTGAGCAGCAGCCCAAATGCCTGCCTCGCTTCCAGGCGGCCGAGGCAGGCTCTGTTTTCCTGTTCCACCTCAAGCACAGCAGGGGGGTCAGTGCACTCTCCGCCCCCCACCCCTGGTGCTTTCACTGTCTGCTATGTTGCAGCCATTACCTGGGTGTCTCTGAGAGCTGCTCGCTGTTCAGCCGCCTTGAAATATTCTGCCAAAGAAAGAGAAGTCAGAGGCTGCCTGGCTTGCTTGAGCTGCCATGAGCAGTGGGCGAGGGGGCAGTGGAGCAGCCACAGGCCACAGGGAGCCTTAGTTTCGGGAGGAGGGGGGCGTAAATCAAGGCCCGCATTGCCTCTTGCTTTCTGGTTGCAACAGAGGACTGCTGCCCATAACTTCTGGCTCAGGGCCACAGTCCAGCTGCAAGCTAGGAGCTGAGTCCAGCCCACCCACTGCCCCTTTACCTGCAGCAAGGCTAGGCCACAAGGCGGAGGCGGTTTCAGCTCCTCACTGGGGTGCTCTGCCTCCTGCAGTCCATTGCAGCCAGGCCCTGCGTGACCAACGAGAGGGAGGGAGGGAGATGAACATCCCTGGAGGCAGCAAGAGGCTACAAGGACTGGCTGGCAAAGGGTTCTGCTGCCCCACAGCACAAGGAGAGAGTCCACTAGCCAGGCCATGGCAGCCCTTCTTGGCAGGAGGGACCAGTTTCTGCTGTCCTCTGCCTAACCAGCCTCCAGGAAGCAGCAACACAAGCGCCAAGGTTTGTCAGGGAGGATGGGGTGCTTGATCCCCTGAGAATATTGGTCCTTGCATATACAGTGGCACCTCTGGATACGAACGGGATCCATTCCGGAGCCCGTTCGCATCCTGAAGCAAACACAACCCACGCGTGTGCTGCTTCAGCGCACGCGCATGATGTCATTTTGACCGTCTGCGCATGCGTGAGCGGCTAAACCCAGAAGCAACGTGTTCTGTTACTTCCGGGTCGCCGTGGAGTGCAACCCGAAAATGCTCAACCTGAAGCAATTTCAACCCGAGGTATGACTGTACCACAAGGCACTAGGACTGGCTGTACCCTCAACCAAAGCCCCGGAAATTATGGAGAAATCCCCTTGTTATAGGTCAGCAAATCTTCCAAATAATTGGCCAAGCCCAAAGCAAAAGTGCGCAGGCTGAATGCCAAGCTCCAGAGAGGCAGCGATGCTTCTGAGTACGACTTGCTGGAAGCAACAGGAGGGGAGAGGGCTCTTGGGCTCAGACCCCGCTGAGGAGAACAGGATGATGGACTAGATGGGCCACTGGCCTGATCCAGCAGGCTGGTCTTTGGAGAGCCTGCCACATCCCTTTCTCCACCTGGAACAATTCCAGGCCTCAGTGACGAAAGTGGGTCAAACAGCTGGCTTGCCTACCTGCCCCCCCACCCCCCCTGCAGGGGCAGGAGCTGCTGCTGGCTCCCCGCTGCTATCTTCTGCTGGCTTTTTCTGAGCAGCTCCCACCCCCAGTGCCAAAACTGCGCCAGAGCCTCCATCTCTGCTCCTTTGCCCCAGCCTGAGAAAAGGCTCTCCCACCAAGGCCCTCGCCCTGGGTCAGTTTGCAAGGGAATAGAAAACACTGGTGTGTATGGCTAATCTGTGGCCCTCTGAGGGATGCTAGACTGCAGTTCCCATCATGCCAGGCCACGGGCTGAGGAGAGATCAGAATCTGACAATATCTGGAGGGTCGCATGTGCCACCTCTCCCTGCTGCCATTTGGGCAGGGCGTTCTCTGAAGAGCTCCCTCTTCTAAAACCATTAAGTCTGAAGTTTGACGTTATCTGACTGCACTACCGGCCACCCCTTTTAAAGGATAAAAAAAGGAAAGGCTTGAGTTCTACACGCTAACACGGAATACAGTTGCACTGCTGGGTTTTCTCAGTCACTTTGTGTCCTCGTGTTCCACCACCCCTGGGCAGCAATGCAAATTTCTGGCCAGAATCCTTAGTAGGGTCCCAGGCAGAAGCAGCTTCAACCGCCTGTTACTTACTGTCAAATATTTAAAGGGTTATAACAGGAAAGAAGAAATTACACATTTTAATACTTTGAAATCAGCATGAGACCCAGATGAGGTGAAAAGCAGGGGGCACACTTAACAAGAAATCACTAAGAACGTGATGCTGCGACTCGGGTGGGGACCCTCTGCTCAAATCTGCTTCCCAGAAAGACCCCGCAGATCGTAGTCTTGCCCCCTGGAGAAGCAACAGAGAAGATGCTTCATCTGCAGGCCTCTTTGAAGGCAGCTCTCCTGCCTGCCTTTCCTTCTCTTCCCCAGAGTAAGCAAGCTAAGGAGGGAAGCGGCACCAAGGGTTAAGCTCTGCTCCTGCCGGCCGCCCATGCAGGACACAGCTGAGTCAGGGGCTGTGCTGGGAAGGAGAGCAGGAACTGGGAGGTAGTCCCTGGTCTAGCAAGAAGTCGCTTCTACACCTCTGAAACTATTAAGATCAGAAATACACACCTTGGGTCTCTAATTCTTTTATCACCACCTCCCAACTGACTGGGGACTTTTGGTAGGAGAAAGGAAGGCAAGAAGTTCCCTGTTTCTGCTGCTTCCCTCTCTCGCCTGACTCAGGCATTGGCGGCACCTGAGAACCGGCAGGAAGGGGCCAGTTTTGGAGTGGCATGCCGGCCTCTGCCCCAGGCTTGCTCCAGCAGCCAAGGGGCTCACACTTGTGTTGCCAAGGCGGCCTTTAGTCAGGCTGGGTTGAGCGAAGGAAGACGCACCTGTCATGTTGAGGGTGGCTGGGAGGGGGCAGGAGCCGAGGCCGGTCGGCAGCTGGAGGTGAGAGGCCGTCCTGGTGGAAGGAGAGAGGGGTGGGGGCGCCTGGATGTTGCTCACTGCGGCTCGCAGCAAGGACTGGTGCTGGTGGCGGCGCTTCTCCTGGCCGCGCGACTCTGAGCAGGGAGAAAGGACAAGGCAAAGCCGAGTGCTGCGAGGGGGCAGCGGGGTGGCCCCATCATGGCCCTCCCCTCCTTCACAGGGCTTGAACACATTCTGCCCAGAAGAAGCCAGGGGTGGGGGAAATCCATTTTCTTGTCTCCAACAAAGGCCAGTTCTTGAGAGTGCGGCTGTTCCGTTCACTTGGGGAGGGGGGCAGATCTATGCCACCTATCTGCTGCCCCAAGGGAGCCCAAAGCACCTGCAGAGTGGCAGCCAATTCTGGAGGGCTGACTGGCACCACACACCACCGAGAACGGGGGCAGCAGTGGGGAGAGGCAGCGGCACTTTAGAGGGCCTCCAACCTCAGCCCAGGGATACGCCTGTTTTGTGGGGGAGGCAGGGAACAGCAGCAGGTGGCTGCACCTGCAGAGCTGCAAGGTGGTGAGCCCCGCCCCTCCTGATGCACTCCCAAACCGGAAGCTTTCCTTGGGGCGGGTGGGGGCACAAATCCCACAATCCTTTAATGCATTCAGCGACTGCATTATATATATATATAATGGAAAGAGAGAGGGGGGGCATCTCTGCAGCAGTGCTAGGGCTGCTGAAGCCACACTCAGCTGCCTGTCTGTGCTTTGCCCAGGTCATTTCTCAGCACACCATTATCTTCTTCTCGAGGTGACTCTTGCCTGATGGTGCTCTGTCAGCCCAACTGACCCCCGGCTGAACTCCTCGACTGAGGGAGGGAGGCAGCTAATCCACCGGGGCAGCTGGCTGGGTCACCTTGGAGGCAGCAGAGCTGGTGATGGAGGACGGTTGGGCCTTGGCAGGGAGAGGCTCTCATCTTTGCCTGGGCACAAAGCAGCTCACTGGGCAGCCTCAATCAAATTGCTCTTGGCATAATCTGACTCACAGGGCTACAAAGGACCCCAAAGGCCAAGGGTGGCCCAGGATGTTTTTGTGGGCAAAATGCTCAACACCACTGCCCCCCCCTGCCCCTGCCATTGCACCCTCACCTGCCGTGGCACAATGCAGCAGTAGCCGGGATGGCAAGGGGGCGTTGGTGCAGGTGGGGCTGGCAGTGGGGCAATGGCAGGGAGCCCAAGGCAAACGGCTTCGCCTCGCCTCATGGAAGCACCCTGAGCTTCTTGCAGGAAGCGTGGGAGAGGAACGTGGCCGCACGGTGGCTGGCCTGGGAGAAACGCCCCCCTCCCTAGCAGGTGCCCTGCGGCTGGAGAGCTCCCTCCTTCCCTGCAGGACCAGCTCACCTGCCGCTTCCTCAGGAGTAGCGCCACCACCAGCAGCAGCACAGGCCTCTGCCCAGCGCTCTACATAAGACCCCCACAGGTCCCCTGAAGCCTGGGGTTCCCCTCGGTTCAGAGAGCAGGGCGGGGGGCTCGGGTTGACTGGGGGCCAGCTCTCACAGGATGACTGGGATCTATTGTGGAACACTTTTATTTCGCGAGAAAGAGGGAGGGAGGGAGAAGAAGGAGAAAAGGCGAGGTTCTTGCAACGCCGTCACTTCTGCCAGCGCAGCCACTCCCAGATCCTCCGGATTGCGCCCAGCACGGATCCTCCGCAGAGCTTACCTCGCACGAGCGCCAGCACCCTCGAGGCACCTTTCGTGGGGCCCTGGCCCATGCCCAGGGGGCCGTCGGGGTGGGAGCAGCTGAAGGTGAAGCTAGGCGAAGTCTTGACCTGCGGGGACGCCGCCTGCTGGTTGCTGCTGCTCCCGTTGCTGAAGCTGCGGCCCCGGCAGAGGGAGTTATCGGAGCTGGAGGCAGAGACCCCGCTGGGAGGGAAGGCCAAAGGGAGGCGTCACCACCGGGGCAGAAACCCAGCACGCCCGCCCTGCGAGGTGGCCCAGGAAGAGGCAGCCTCTGACGCACCAGGCTTCATTTCTCAAGGTGTCTGAATAGGGGCACGGGGGGGGGGGATTCCCCCCCCCCCAGGCCTCCATCACTGACTCTGTCTTGCCACACGACACCATCCCTCCTCAAGATCTACCCTTTAGCCTCTCAGTCCCTCTATCCTGCTGGAAAGAAGCGCGTGGGCAATGGGCACAAATGCGCGCTCTCTCCCTTCCCCCTCCAATATTTAAATCCGTGCAGTTGCACATTGCCAGCCGTCCCTGTGGTTGGGGGCATTTATCTCACGCTGGTTCCAAAAGAGCAAAATGGACCCTCTTTGACCCCTGGGAAGCCCACCACAGGGAACCAAGGCTAGGGAAAAGGAGGCTTCTTTCTGCAAAATCTGACTGGGGTCCAATGCTATGCTTCAGACCAAGCCTGCCCCCTCCATGCTAAGACATATCCACCCCATTTGAAAACTGCTGTTTCAAGCCTCGCAACCTGAAGGTGACTGAGTGGGCCGCCCAAAAATGAGATTTGGCAGTAGTTCCTGCACTAGATGGCCCCTGGGATCCCTTCCAACCCTACAATGCTATGATTCTACGACAATCCTCTGGGGAGAGGGGCTTCCGCCTGCTCTACTGCCTGCTTGGCAAAAGGTCAGCTCTGGTTCTCCTCCTCCTCCTCCTGAGCCTTCGATGGGACCAGGGGGAAGAGGCTTTGGCGGCAGCAGGTGCAGAAGAGCAGCAGGGCCCCAGGGGCTTGTGGGAGATAAGCCAAGTCCTGCAGGGAGGCCTGCTGGAAGGGACCCTGGGAGCCCTGGCGTCACCCCACCGGCCTCTCCCCAGCCTCCGTACTTGGTCCCCTTGGGAGGAGTCTTGGCCCCCTTCCTCCGGGAGCAGCCGGCCACGCCCCTCATGCTGCGCACATGCTTCATCATCCAGGCACGGAGGTTGCTAAGGCAGCTGTGTTCGGAAAGGACGATCCGGGGCCAGGGGTTGCATTCGGCCATGTCCAGCGCTGCGATGGCCAAGGCCCTTCCCACCTGGGCACAGGGAGACACCAGGAAACACAGCTAAGAGAGGAAGACTTGCTGCTGCTGCTGCTGTGACCAAGGCAGCCTTCCTTTGCCTGACCAAAACCACTCAGGCAGGCCCCATCCGCCCCGGGGGCAAGTCCCTGGAATTATGCACCCCCTGACACCCGCACAAAGCTCATCTAATAAAGGGGGGGGGCGAGGGAGGCTGATACCTGCTCAAAGAGCTCCACTGTGTATTTGGAGGGGAATGCTGGCAGAGGAGGGGGGGTCGCCCGCCCGTTATCGTGACAAGCGGCTGGAACTGCGTTGACAGACCGTCCCGTGTTGTAATTGCACTCCAGCGTGTAGCTAGAAGGAACAGAGGGGTTATAGGTTGCCTCCTGCAAATGTCTCTACGCGTGTTACAAAAACACACACACAGTTTAAAAGACAGCAATTCAATTCTTGTGAATGTTATCAATAAAACGTGTTCCTGTGGACACCCAGCTCCATTGACATGCTCACCACAGGCTCCCCCCCTTTTTTTTTTATTAATCCTACACCAAGAAACAGCCTGGTAGGATAAAAGACATTTCCACCGGGCAGTGTTTAGGAACCACCAAGTACCAGGCCTTAACGGTGGAGGGGAAGAGGGCTAACTTTGGACCGAGAAGGAGGAGAAAGAGGAGGAGTCCCTGCTGCCCCCAGGCCAGAAAGACAGGTTGGAATATAACCACCCTAACCAACACTCTACCTCTGCCCAAATGCGGACTCCGATCCACAATGAACTGGGCCTCATCCAGCACTCCTGCCCTCAGCCAGCACTGCCACTATGGATGCAAAACTGCTTTAGCCACCCAACTCTCCCCGCCTGCCTATTCTGCCAGAATCCTCTAATGAGCGGCTCTCAAAGGAGGTGGGGACTGATGCTCCCGACCCTATTTATTCCGTGGTCCAAATCAGCTCTGAGCTGATCTAGAAGGGGTCTCTCTTTACGGAGGCAGAATCTTTCATATTCTGAAGCTGTCTGAAGGCAGGTGCGGAGCAGAAGGCGTAAGTGGCTGGTCTGTCGGTGAGGCTGTGTCCTCTGCTCACCTGTGAATGATGCCCAAGGCCTTGTAGATGGCCACGCGCCCGCTGCCCTCCTTCGACTGCCCGTCCCGCTTGTCCTTGGCGTACATGTTCTTCTCGGAGAAGTTGCAGCCCGTGAAATCAAAGTGAGCAGAGTTCATGGCGATGAGCTTGGGGAAGAGCATGTTTTCAACCTGCAAGATCAACCACAGAGGTTGGGGCTGCTGCTTCTCACCTACGCTCAGGCATAGCGAGCTGAGCTCACCCAGTGAAACTGACACCAGCAGAGTCCCCAGTGCTACTCAGCAGCCACCCCCAGCAGACAGCTGCCCCTCTCCAGCCCAGCTCAACCTCCTGCCACAAGGCCAACACAACAGCTGGCTGGGCATGCGCAGAAGGGAGCATGCCCCATGCAGCTGATGGAGTTGGGATCCCAGGCAGCAAATGATAGAGGCCAGGAGAGGAAAAGGCTGAGGCTCAGCAGACCAAATGGAGACACCCAAGAAGGGGAGGAAGTCTGCAATGGCCTCCCAGATTGCGCCTAGAAATCAGAGAAAGAAGCACAGCAGCAGTAGCTGCTGCTCTTTCAGAGGCACTAGAGCCTTGGCTGGACTTGGAAGGGGGATCTTCAAACACCCCAAGCCTGGGACTGTGGCCCCCCATTCCCTTCCTGCCCACTGTTGGCTCACGGACCTCTGGCTGCTCTCCCCTTCCTCCTCACCTGGTGAGCCTCTTCGAAGATGTTGTTCCCGTACATGAAGCAGCCTCTCTTGGAGGCGTGCCCGTGCAGGTCGACGTAGTAGGCCAGGCCACTCTGCTGCGGTGGGATGGCTTCCGGGGCGGGAGGAGAGCGGACCTTGGCTTTCTCCTCACAGAGCGTGGGAGGCAGGTCTTCCGAGAGGATCCAGACATCCTGGTCCTTGCTCCCTGGCGCCTCTGAGGGCTCGTGGTCCTGAGGCGAGGGGACGCCAGCATCCCTGGGACAGTTGCGAAGGTTGTTGGCCTTCTCCAGCTCCGAGAGGGGGGCCTCCTCGCTGGGAGGGCCGTTGCGGGTGGAGCGCTGGTTGGCAGCCTTGGTGCCGAGGGGAGGGACGCAGGCGCGCCAGTCGGGCGAGCCCGGCTGAACGCGGTTGTGGACGTGGTGATAGAGCATGACGGCCTTGGCCCCGTAGACGGCCGGGTGCAGATCAGCGTCAGGGTTCAGATACTGGCGGTTGAGGTTCACGCCACGAGAATCTGTCCTGTGGGGAAGAGACGGAGCCAGAGGGGTCAGCCACGCTGGGCAAAGATGCCTTCCTCCTGGGTGACACTGTCGCTTGGGTGTCTCAGGCAGGAAGAGACAAGCACCAGCCACCACCAGCTCCCTTGAGATGGGTTGGGGGGTGGGAGAGGAACCCCCCACCCAAGGAGTGAACTGGCCAGCCTTCACCTAGCATGAGTCTGCAGCGACAGAGGCTTCGTAGAGGGATCTGTCCCACCAGCCTGGGACTTGAGCTGGGGCTGGCCACCCCTCTGTGTTTATGCTGGCTTTACTCACCGGTAATGGCCCCGCACCACTCCGTCCGGGTTCAGCATGGGGATGAGCTTGAAGACAAACATGCGGCGCAGCATCTGCGCCCGAGGGTCCTCTTCACGGAGGATGAACTCCAGGAAGCCGTTGAAGACGAAGCTGGAGGGTGTCTCTCCTGGGTGCACCCTGCTGCTTAGGAAGAACACCTGCTGGGGCAGTGGGGGCAGAGAGAGAGAGAGAGAGAGAGAGAGAGAGGATGATCTGCTCCTTGCCCAAACTGGACATCTTCCGGGGTCTCTGCAAGGACTCTTGCTCCTCTCAAAGCTCCCACAACAGGCCTCCTGCCCACCCATCTGCTTGTGTGGCCATTTATTTCCACCCCACTTTGGAACTAGTTATCCCCAGGCATCAGTCAGAAGGTGCTCACTCCTGCCTGCAGCCTCACCCAGTGGAAAGGGGGAAGAGAAGCAGAAGGAAAGAGAAAGCGGGAGGCTGACAGATCCGAACTTGGGAGAGGCAGCTTTAAAAGGGGTTTTCTGTGCAGAGCTGGGGATGGCACAGATCAGGAGGAAGGCAAGAGGATGGCAGGAGAAGGAAGCACATGTGGATGGTCAGGAAGACAGAGAGAGAACAGGGAAGGAACAAAGACCCAGAAGCCAGAAGCAGAAACTGAAATGGGATTCGCTGAGGCACTTTGAGCCAACACAGAGCAGGAAGGAGGCAGAAATCAGAAAGGGTGGGTGAAACTGGGGTAGCGGTTGCAGAGAGAAGCACAGGCATAGAGGAAGATGCTCAAGAGGCAAAGCAGGAAGGACAGCATTGAGGTGCCTGCCGAAGGGCCAAAAGGGCTTCCAGAAACAAGGGCAGGCCGCACTGCCCAAGCCCCATGCTCCCCTCGTGGGCACCAGCAATGGCGGGGCGTTCTGCCCAGTGGGGACGGCAGAGGCCAACTCACTCTCTTCCCCACGAAGCTGTGGGGCCGGGGGGTGTGCTTGTCCGGGAAGAGCTTCTCCAGGCGGGCCTCCCTCTCCTCCCGCAGACCGTGGAAGGAGCTGATGGTGAGCAGGTCCACGCGCCGCTTGTCCAGGGAGTAGCACAGCAGCTCCCGGTGGTAGTAGATGGAGTCCAGGGAGCTGCAGGTAGAGAGCAGAGCAGACAGCTTTTCTCCCAGCCAGCAATGCCCCGCAAGGCCAGAAGGAAGATTTGCTTTTAAAGGCTCTTTCTTTTTTCAAAGTTTCTTTCCCACAGACTCCCCTTCGCCTGCCCAGCATGCAAGGAAGCCTCTTCTTTCCCACCCATGATCTGATTCCCACTCCACGATCCCAAGGATCCTCCCTTGTGCTCCTTCCCGCATCCCTGTGGCGAGAGAGATGGCCAGAGGGGCTTCCTGTCCTCTTCTCCTCCCTCCCCCTGCAAAGCCAGGCTCTTGTCCAGAAGGGACCTCAAGGCAGCCTGACTTTGTGCCCGGGGCTCCCCTCCCCATCAGTGGGGCCACCTGGACCTTTCAAGGGAACCAAAGCAAGCACTTACGGGGTCCCTCGAAGCGGGGCCTCCTTCCTCCCCTTTGAACGCCCTCCTTTAGGGCATTTCCTCGCTCTGTGGGCGGTGGGTCGCGGCTTCCCCTCCGCCTTCCGAGAGTCCGCACCTGCCTTCCGACTGACTGTGCTATAACGGTGGACATGAGTTTAGATGGGAAGGGAGGGTCTTCCCGCCTTCTCCTGACCCCCACCCCCTTTCACTGGTTCTGACTCCACAACCCTGCCTCCCTCAGCAACAGCAGACCAATGGAGCCTCTTCCCCCCCACCCTGGCCAAGGCAGCCTCAGGTGAGAAGACGGGAACAGTGGGGTGGGGATCCTCTTCCCATTCAAACCAGCCTTGCCCTTGGGTCCCTGCCCATACCAGGTATCTTGGAGAGCAACAGAGGAAGTGCAAATGCCCAAGGCTGGCAGGCTGGCAAAGGGGTCAAATGCCCAAGGCTGGCAAATGCCCAAGGCCTAGACAGGGCCCTGCAGCTGTCACTCTGGCTTCTGTCCTTGCCGCTACGCTAGCAGTGGCCACTGCAGATATACAAGGGCAGGCAGCTGGCAGGCCCCCAGCAGAACAGCCTGAAATCAGGCTGAGCAGACCCTCCTTCAGGCAACGCTCAGTTCGCCTAAGGAATACTCCTCTGGACTTGACCAGGTCATGGACTGAGCTCAGATAACTAAGGAAGAAATCTGCACTGCTCGGAAGCAGCTGTGTCCCTCACACCACCCAGCAAGGGCTGTTCCATTCATGCCCTGCACCCAGACTGCCAAGAAGGCTCTGGCTAGCCATTTCTGGACTGGAGAGGCCCTTTCCCAGGAGGGCTATTCTTCTGCCCGCAAGTGCTGCCAAGGCAGGAGGTGCCAACAGAGGCCAAAGGAAAGCAGCTGGTCAAGAAGAGCCCTGCCCAGCCTCAGCCCAGGAGGGCTCCTGCAGGCTCCACTTTTGTGGAAAGCCTTCAGAGCCCCCTTCTCTCATTAAAGAAAGCATCCTGAGCAACATAGAACTGCTAAACACATAGAACAAAACACATCTTCAAACAACAGCCAGCTGGCGGAAAGGCAACACAGCAGAAACCAGCAGAAGTAAGGCGGCGTTTGTGCAAAAGCTGCTCTGTCCCCTGAGCGCTTTCAGGAGCAAGTGGGGGGGGGCAGGGAGCTAGGAGGGAAAGGGCCAAAGGGATTCCTGGGGACGGTTACCAAGGAACTGCAAACAAGCACAGGTGGGAAAGGGGCCAAGTGCTCCAGGCAGTGCCAGAGTCTGCGCCAAAAGGGAGACAGAAAGTCCCCGCTAGGATCTTTGCTGTGACACAGACCCCTGGGAGAGACCCACAGTCCAACCAAGGACCTATCTCAGGGCACCCCAGTAACCTCCCTGGCAACACCCCAGCCCTTCCCCACGTAAGGAGTTTGGAGTGCAGTCACCAAGCGGGTTGGGGGGCAGAGAGGAGGATGGCAGCCGTGTGTCAGAGGCCAGGCTCACCTGCTGGCAGAGAGGTGCCTGCACTCTGCAAAGTGGGCATCCAGCTGTGCCAACATTTCCTGGCACTCTGTGTATGAGAAGGGGTAGCAGAAGGCAAAGAAGGTGGTGGCACCTCGGCAGTCCAGGAAGCGGTGCACAAAAGAGAGGACAAACTGGGTTTCCACCATCTGCACGGGGAAAAGAGAGAGACAAAACGGGCACTGAGTGGCCACTGCCCAGGCATAATCCTTGTGGCTGGAGCACGACAGACATCAGTCAACACACGCAGCCTGCTGTTGTTCAGGGCCGGGCTGAAGAGTCTTTGCTCTCTGCCACGACCTGAATCGGATACCTGGCAAGGGACGCCATGTTCACAGCCCAACTGCCACGTCTCCTGACCTTCAGCCCTCTGCCCTACACTTTTGTGGCAGGGTCATAACAAAGACTGTTGCAGGGAGAGGGTCATTTCGCTGCTCAGAGCCCATTCAAGGGGCCAGGGAAAGGAGGCAGAGAGGGGAATGATCCTGGCTAACATCCGGGACTCTTGTTAGGAGGATGCTGTAGGCCAGGGGCTGCCCTCAGTGCCGTTGCTCCCTGGCATGACAGTAGGGAGCCCAACGGAAGCCTGGCATACATAACCTGGAGTCTAGCTCATCTTTCTGGGCAGCTCGTGTGCTTTTTCTCACACAAACAAACACAAGCACGTCTATGTGACTGAGCAGAACAGCCTGAAATCAAACCAAGCAGGCAGCCGACTCTTGGCAAGGGGGAAGCAGGCAAGGAAACGACTTTCTGGTCCCTTGGAAGGACGATGGAAGGAGGCAGGGGAGCCAAAATGTCAGCACTCCACTGACTGGAGCCTGGAAACCTCCTTGATCCCCTCCTTCTCCAGCCATTTGCAGCCCAAAGCTGGTCTCGTCTCACAGAGATTCCCGTCCTCCCCACAAGGGAAAGCCAAGCCCTTCCCCGTGACACGCTGCTTTCAGAGGCCGTGCCCACCCCAGCCCAATGCCCTTCCCCAAGGGTCTTGCCCAAGAGATACCTCGAAGGCGGGCCGCTCGCGGATGCGCTCCCAACGAGGCCTGATGGGCACCGTCTTGACCACGGGGGCCATCCCCTGCGAGTACAGCTTGGTCTGCTTGTTCATGTTCACAATGTGGATCTTGATCAGCTTGCCTGGGGCTCCCCCCCTCACACTAAAGTAAAACCAGGATCTGGGGAGTGAAGGCAATCGGGAGTAGTCAGGGAAGGGTCTGGCAGGGGTCCTGCCCCCCCCCCATCAGCCCAAGGCCCTCTCCACCTCTGACCTGAAAAGCCAGGTGGACAAGGAATCCAGATGTCTCATTTGCTATGCAACCTCCCAACACTCCACGCTGGGTGCCATTTGCAAAGCCTGGCCCAGGGGGCAAGCTGCCATGCCTCACACCGGAAGGAGCCAGCTCCAAGACCTTTGCAGCACCAGGCAAGCAGAGAGCCAGGGTCAGGCATGCCTTGGCAAGGGGCAGCAGGAGCATTTTTTTAAAGAAACCCAAAGCTTTGCCATGGGGGCAGTGGCTGCCTAATGCCACAGGCAATATTATCCTCCATTTGGAGGAAGACTTTGGAAGCAACAGCCCGAGAAGTTTCAGCACTTCCAGTTTCAAAGGGGAGGCGAGACGAGTGCTGGGCGAGAAAGGCCTTACCTGACAGCCCCATGCCTGGTGCCTAGCAAGACCTCACAGAGGGCTGGTACCTCCTTTACCTGTTTGCATTCTCGTATTCTGTGTCTCCGCAATCCGGCTTGGTCCACACATTGAACTCGTAGTCAGCAATCGGGAGGGAGGTGCCAAACACCATGGAGGTAGCAGAGGTGCTGCTCCCACCGCTGCCGCCATTCCCGGCACCGTCCCCATCACCCTCCAGGTGCTCCACCTTCTCCACATGAGCCAAGTTCCCCGAGTCAAACTTGGAGCTGAACAAGAGGCCACCGCAGCGCACCTCCATCGTAACCTCGCCGGCAGCAGAGGGGGCTCATTCTCCTCTTTGCAACAGGTGGTTCTGAGGATTTCCTACAGGGAAGAAGGGAAGAGCGGAACTTGGTACGCACAATTCCTCACCTCGTCGCTGCAGAATGAATCCAGTTTCCTTGTCCTGCTAGTGGAAGAAGGCTGCTAGGAGAGGAAGCCCACAGTCTAAGGGAAAAACCCCACAAGTCTATTTCTGGCCTTGCCAATCACGAAACCCATCTTCTCTTCTCTTTCCTTCTTCTCCCACCACCTGAGATGTTTTTCTGGCACACTCCAAGTACTGCAAAAGACAATTCCCTTGAAGGCCTTCCTAAGCACAACAAGGGAGGTGTTGCAACCCCCCCCCCAAAAAAAATGGGGACACCACTACACACTCCAGAATACAAAAGCATAAACACATACCCTTGGTCATTTACCTGCTGTGGGGAGCAGGCTTACCAAAGCAACCTCTTTGTCCAGCAGCACCTAGAGACAGGACATCACCCAGGGAAACAAGTCCGATTCTTTGATGTTGGGGACTATTTGAGCAGCTGGGCAGCCTCCATCGCCCCCTCTCCCCTCTCCCTCCCCACTGGTCTCTAGGACTGGGCCAGAATGAAAATGGCATGCCAATAGGGAGACTTCTTGCAGGAGGCCCATTGTGCCATCATCACCACAACTATCATCATCACCAGCATCACCTCAGGGCCACCTGCTCCTCTTACTCTCTGGCCCCCTCCAGCGCTGACAGAGAGCTCCAGGCTCGGCTTAGGAAGGAAATCAGGTCCTCAAGGGGGCACCCTGCCTGCCAACAGGAAGACAAGAGGGCTGCCCAGCCCCAAGGCTCAGCTGCTGTTTCCGAGGAGGAGACCCTGGAATGGCACAGGTCTGGCTGCTTGGCTGGCAGCACCCTGGGGACAACATGTCATGGGGAAGCAGGGTCTGCCAGGCACCTAGTGTGTGGGGGTGGGGTGGGGGGCAGAGGCAGCAATAGGAACCTTGAGCAGCCACCAGCATCATTGTGAACCTCTCTCCATGGAGAAGGGCTGGTCCTGTCCTGCAAGAAGCCATTCCACTCAGCCACAAAGATGAGAAACTGGCACAGCCAGCACTATGGGGCAGTAGAAGGAAGCAGAGCATGAGGTGTTCTCTATCTGCCCCCCAGGATCCAAGCTGGGAACTGTGCTTTCTACCCAGAATTAGGAGTGAGCAGTGAGGTAGTACAGTTTGTGGATGGCACACAACTTTTCAAGGTGGTGAAAACCAAAGCAGGCTGCAGAGCTCCAGAAGGATCTTTCGACACTGGCTAGATGGGCCACAAAACAGCAAATCCAGCTCAATGCAAGGAACTGTGAAACTGAGGGGGTTGGACTAGATGATCATCATGGTCCCTTGCAACTCTACAATCTATGATTCTGTGATGCACCTTGGGGCAATATATACTGAAAGCGCCAGAATTTGCCACAGCTAATCAGGGAACATAGAATCATAGAATCATAGAGTTGGAAGAGACCACAAGGGCCATCGAGTCCAACCCCCTGCCAAGCAGGAAACACCATCAGAGCACTCCTGACATATGGTTGTCAAGCCTCTGCTTAAAGACCTCCAAAGGAGGAGACTCCACCACACTCCTTGGCAGCAAATTCCACTGTCGAACAGCTCTTACTGTCAGGAAGTTCTTCCTAATGTTTCGGTGGAATCTTCTTTCTTGTAGTTTGGATCCATTGCTCCGTGTCCGCTTCTCTGGAGCAGCAGAAAACAACCTTTCTCCCTCCTCTATGTGACATCCTTTTATATATTTGAACATGGCTATCATATCACCCCTTAACCTCCTCTTCTCCAGGCTAAACATGCCCAGCTCCCTTAGCCGTTCCTCATAAGGCATCGTTTCCAGGCCTTGGACCATTTTGGTTGCCCTCCTCTGGACACGTTCCAGTTTGTCAGTGTCCTTCTTGAATTGTGGTGCCCAGAACTGGACACAGTACTCCAGGTGTGGTCTGACCAGAGCAGAATACCAGGCTTAAGTTGGGACATCAAAATGAAAAAAACATCAGCCTGGTTTGCAGCAACCGTGAAAAAAAAAAGATAATCAGGGATAGGAAGGAGGCTGGAAACAAACCTGCCAGTATCACAAATCCACGGGGCCAAAAGGATACAGCAAACCCAATGCCCAGTTTGGGTCACTGTGCCTTTTAAGCAGAACACTGCAGGGCTGGAAAAGTTTCAGAAAAGGGCAACGGAAATGGATTGGCGGGATGGAGAAACTCTCCCGCGAGAGAAGGCGCCGCCGCTTGGAGCTTTTCTTGCTGCTCCCCCCCCCTAGGATGGGGAGAGGAAGAGGAGAGCTGGTGAAAGGGGCGTGGAACTAGGGGGGGGGAGGAGGATGGGGATCCCTCTCCCCTTGATATCATAACTGGGCATAGCTGTCAACTTTCAGATTTGAAAAGAAGGGATCCGCAGCCTCCCCTGTCCCAGGGACAGTCTATGGGAGATCTAACAATCTGGGATACCAGCGGGAAGCAGCGCTGGAATAAGGGAATTTCTGGCAAAAAGGGGGAAGGTTGACAGCTATGGATCCTGTGCCCACAGTGGCACCCAGGCATCCCCAAACAGGAGGAGAGCACCTTTTGCCGCTCTCAGGTAGACTGGCTCTGGCCCTGGAGGCTCCATGCAGGACTCCTCAGAAACAAAGGGGACCCATCCGGCCCAGGATCCTGCCATAGCTGTCCACTTTCAGATTTGAAAATGAGGGATCAGCAGCCTCCCCTGTCCCAGGGACAGTCTACGGGATGTCTAGCAATCTGGGATAGCAGTGGGAAATGGCGCCCACAGTGGCACCCAGGCGCCCCAAGCAGGAGGAGAGCGCCTTTTGCCCTCTAAGGTAGACTGGCTCTGGCCCTGGAGGCTCCATGCAGGACTCCTCAGAAACAAAGGGGACCCATCCGGCCCAGGATCCTGCCATAGCTGTCAACTTTCAGGTTTGAAAAGAAGGGATCCGCAGCCTCCCCTGTCCCAGGGACAGTCTATGGGAGATCTAACAATCTGGGATACCAGCGGGAAGCGGCGCTGGAATAAGGGAACTTCCCGCAAAAAAGGGGAAGGTTGACAGCTGTGTAACTGGGGGGTCCCGCAACGAAGCTGTGGGGGGAGGCAGCAGGGGGCTTCCTTTGGGTCCTGGGCAGCCCAGTGGGAAGCGGAGCCTCCCTGCCCCGGGGCAGTCTACTTTCCCGGGGGGCGGGGGCTGGCGCCTTCACGGGGGGCCGGGCGAGCTGGGAGGCCTCATCCCGAAGGGGCTGGGCTCTGCTGCCGCCCCTCTGCCCGCCCCCGTCCTCCTCCTCCCACGGCGGGGGGGGCGAAGGGGCGGGGCCCCGAGCCCGGCGCTCCCCGTCACGACCCTCATTTGCATGCGGCCCGGCCCGCCCCGCGGCTTCCCTCCGACCGACCTGCCTCTGCCTCTGCCTCAGCTTCCTCCGCCGCCGCCGCCGCCTCCGCCGCCGCCAGGGGCCCCGGGCCAGGCCAGCCCTTCCCTCTCCCGCTGCCAGGCAACAAGAAGGCCGCCGCGCATTGGCCGCGCCTCGCGCCCGCCACCACCCCGGCGCGCCATTGGCCCGCCCGCCCTCGCCATAGCAACGCCACGCGCCATTGGCTGGCCGGGGAGCTGTTTGGTCGCCAGGGGAACCGCGCGGGGGGGGAGGCGTCGTCGGCGTGCGGAACACGTGACTGCCCGAGGAGGGCGGGGCTAAGGTGCCTGCCGAGGTTATAAAGGGCCGGGGCAGCGCGCGGCGTCTCAGTCCAGGCCGGGAGGAGCCGAGGGGAGGATGGGGCGGGAAAGGAGTTGCATTCACGGCCTCAGGAAAAGTTGCTTCAGGCTGCCGGGGGAAGAACGTGGCACGCCGGTGGAATGTCTTCCATTAGCAGGTTGTCAGTGGAGAGATTGACAGGGAAACGGGTCAGACCTGAGGTATAAATATTGGCTTTTACAGTTGCTCTGGAGAGGAGCAGCAGCTCATGGGATCGAACTTTGATGCTCTGCAAAGGTCATTTTCTACATCAGGAGACTGAGAAGCTTGTCAGCTCTTGGGGGGGGGGGGGCCGCGAGTGCTTTAAGAGGAGGAATCAAAGGCTTGCCCTGCAAGAGCTCTATTGCGGGTTGGGTCTGCAAAAGCCTTTCTCTAGCTATTGTAGAGCCGGTTATAATTTATAACAGAGAGGTTTCTGTGTCTGCTGGTTGAATTTTACATCTGGGGTGTGGCAACAAAATGCATGTTCTAATTGTTTCAGCCATTAAAGTTTTAAGCAATCAAGGAAGTTCTGAATGCCAAGAATCTTTATTTTTTCGTTCTGTTTTCCCAACAAAAGTGTTGCCTTTGTTGAACTGAACATAATTTTTCTGCATCACATTTCCTCTGTAGAAAAGGAATGTGGTTTGATAAAAGATAAATCTGTGAAGATCTTAAGGTGCAGACTGAATTGTTACTAAGACCAGGAATATTCAGTATGCCAGGAGGAGGATGAAACCCTAAAGAGTTGGAGGCAACAGATGGTGAAACAGAGAGGCCCTTCACACAGGTGTTTTGAGGAATGAAACAGTCAAATGATGGAGCTGTGATGTTGGAGGAGTGGAAGGAAGCCATGGATGGAGAGATGAGAAGACCACCTGAGCTGGCGGAGATAAGAGAAAGGGCTCTGTACACCTTGGAGTGAATTTAGAGAAAAAAGCTATCAAACATCCGCTTCCCTTCTCTTGCTTCTGCATCATCGGCTTCCTTTGGACCCCGCTGCCCCCAGCATGGGATAGATGACGAGGGAGGCAGCTTGTTTTCAGGGAAGCAGCTGATGGCTTTCTTCCTGCTTCTCTGTAGACCCAATTCCACAGGGACATGAAACAGGAGGGTGGGGGAGAACCCCCACCAGTCATTAGACTGGATCTCCCACTGCTTCAACCATTGGCCATGATGCTCAGTCATTCCCCCCCCCCAAAAAAAAAATACTAGGCTTTGCCCTAAAAAGCAACTTATAAATATGTTTAATATTAAAGAATTGGGGCCAAGCCCAGCAAAAAAGGTCTCACGGCAAAGAGAAATCATCAAAGCACAGCATGTAACCAAATATATTTCCTTTATTGCACATGACAAAAGCCGCACACCGTTGTCATGACGGGGTCCCATCACCTCTGGAAGTCTGGCTGCAGGAGAGAAATGTAACTGGGGCAAAGCAGCCCCAAAGTCCCCACCTGGGTCTGGCACCTGGTGAGCAGGAGCTGCTTCTTCTGACCCACTATTTCCCACCAAATAAGGTCTCGTCCTTAGGCCTGGCTGGGAGAGAGGGGGGCAACTCAGGGTGTTCAGGGCATGCTGGGAACAGGGTCACAACACAGACTTCAAGGCCACGCACAGGCCCTGGGAAGAGACCAAGGAGTGGGCATTACAGAAGGCGAAAGAGAGACCCCAACTAAGCTAGTTTTCCTTCAAGCCAGGAGTTGGCACCGTTCTTCTTTATGGAGCTTGCAAGAGGAGTGGCAGCCCTTCCTTGAGAGGGATCTACCAGCCTAGCTGACCAGCCCTCTCTCCCCTCCGCCCTGTTCCTCCTCTCTGGGCCCTGCAGTCATGAGCGCTCCCCTCCTGGGTCCACGATAAGGCAAAGGCAGCTCTTTGGGGGAAGGCGAAGACTCACAGTCACCTGAGAGAAGGGGGCAGCTTAACGGCTCAGGGAAATGCCCACAGAGCCTCTGCTCAGGCCACAGGGCGATGGGTGGGAGACTGGCAAGGCAGGGTCCCAGGCAGGCACCAGCCCTTGAGACTGGCTGGAGCTGCCAGGGGCAGTTGGAGGAGCCGCAGAGAAAAGGCTGAGGGCAGCAGCAGCAGCAGGCACTCCATGCACTGAGGGATGGGGAAGGGGGTCACTGCCCCACCCACCTATTTATTTGGGGTAACAGCACTGAACATAGGATACAGAAAGTGCTTGCCCACCGGCGGGCGGAGGGGCCGCTTCCTGGGTGTGCACTGCTGCCTCCCGCCCGGTGCAGTCCATCAAACAGACAGCAGACAACTGGTTTTTTCAGCAAGGCTGGAGTGGAGACAAAGAACGACCGCAGAGTGGGTGGGGAGCTGGGAGGCTTCCGACCTGCTGGGCAGACCTGGGCTTCAGCAGCAAGTCAGAGGTGGAGGCTGCCCCTCGCTTTGTGGTCTGCCTGCGGAACAGTGAGTTGGCACATCCTGCTGCCAGCAGCAATGGGAGAGCAGTGACCCAGACCTCACACCCAGCTCCTGAGCCCTGGGCCTTGACTAGTGCCCAGAGACGATGGCCAGAGCCCAGTCTCTGATGGCCACGGTGGTGTCTTGCAGGTACGTCCAAGAGGAATGGCTGAGGCTGGTCACATGTTTCCGCAAGCACTCCCACGACCCTTCGCCACTGGAGGAGAGAGCAGAGGGTGAGCATGCATGCTCTAGGCCTCCTGGATTACTTTGGGACATGCCTTGTTTTGTCTCCAATCGGTTTGGATCCCCCCCCCCCCGGAACCTGAAGTGGGTTTCCCCTCCCCATTCTGTGTTCTTCTATTCCTACTTCTCTTCCGCAGTCAAGCAGCCCCTGCTGTCTGCTTTGTGTGGCACCAAGGGTTCTGTGTGCAGACCATACTCACTTGCAGGAAGCCACCCAGAGTGTCCAGGCCCCCTCCAGGGACCCAGCAACGTAGTCCACAGCAGGCAGGAAGTAGTTCCGCATGAGGAAGAGCAGCAGCTCCTTGAGGTATTCTGCCCCGTGCAGCACGGAATCTGGAACCCGGGTCTGGAGCTGGCAGGGAAGACGAGGCGGCTCAGCCAGGCTCAAGTGCCAGCCTTGCCCTTGCTAGGCAGAGAACCTGGGGCTGGCCAGACACACCCTAGAAAGTGGAGCAGTCCTAGCTAGAGGGTGGGCAGGGCCCAGACCCCTGCTCCTCAATTACTGCCAGGCCACAGTTCCTTTTGATTCATATGCCAAAGAGAACAGGGTGGCCTCCAGCAGATGGAGAACCATAAGCACAGGTCCAGATCCCCTTAAGGAACTTACAGGGGAAAAGGACCCAGGATGGGGTGGGGAAGAGAAAGGCAGGCAGGCAGGCGGACAGAAGACTCCGAAAATACTGGGAGCAACATTTGGCTCCTCTGCAAAGGGAGTTCAGGTCAAGAGCCTTCAGCTGCCACTGCCGCCACCTCCTCACAGCTTCTGCCCGTACTTGCTACTCATTGGAGTGGCGGATACCACTGCAACTGTATTTCCTCAGCGGCACTGCCCACACGCGCAGAACCGGGGCCTGTGGACCCAGGTGAATAGGCTGGTGCAGAGAGTGCCTGCCAGTGAATTTACTTTCCCACCCTCCAGCTTAGCAGATAAATGGTTGATGGCCTAGAGGGGTTAAAACCAGCCCAAAACAAAGACATCGCTTGACAGTTCACAGCCCAGCTGTGCCTCTGAAAGTGGGGAAACCATCTGTCTGGCACATTCTCTGCACAGAACCCTGCCTTGCCTCGTCTGCTGCTGACCCCCTTCAGAGGAGGCTGTGGTCAGATGCCTCTTTTGGGAAGTCCACTGCCAGGGCCTGCATCCCACCGCCACCTTCAACCACCCTCTCCGCTGATGCCCGCCTCTCTCCTTCCCTGCCTCCGGCGAGCCCCACCCTTACCCATTCGATGAACCTGGGGAGGTTGTCACTGAGCCAGGTGAGCTGAGCAGAGCACTTCCCAGAGATGTAGGCGGCCGTTTCGTTTGTCTTTGCCCACACCAGCTCCAGGTTGGGTCCCAGCACGGTGGCCACGCGAGAGTAGTAGAGAGGCATGTTTGCTTCCAGCCAGCTGCGAGGAACAAGGGGCGGCAGCAGGGTGAGACCCTGGCAACAGGCTCCCTCCCAAGGGCCGCCCAGAGGGAGAGCGCTCTTCTGCGCTGGTCCCCCTTGAAGGGAGGGGGCCTCCCTGCCGACTGAGCGCCAGCGCAAGCCACTGACCTGTAGCCTTCCCCAGAGAAGTGGGAAACTCTGCTCCAGGCTTGCTGGGATGCAGAGAGGATGCCGGAAGAGCGAAGCACCTGAGCCGAGGCAGAAGCTGGAAAACACAACATGCTCCCCTGAGTGGGCTGCTGGTGCAGCGGGGGTGGGTGTCTCTGGGGCAGCCCCCTCCCACGTGCCTCCTGTGGGGGTCAGGTGGGATTGCTATGAGGAATTATGAAGAATGGAGCACGCCATTGTGTCAGCCATGAAAGCATTGCCTTGACTGGGCTTGATTCATTGACAATAAGTTCTGATTAAATCCCACAAGCCTCTGCATCTCTGCCCATCTTCTCTACTGTTCATTTTCTCTGCCTGACAGGCACGTATAAGCATTCTAAACACAGATTGGTTGCTTCACTAGGCCTCCTGAGCCATAAAGATAGAAGGTAGCTTTGATGTAACTTTGATGTGGTTTGTTAATCTTTAGGTAGATCTTAAGGGCCAGGAAGAGAGATCACAAGGAGATGGTAAATACTACCTGTCCTTCCTCTCCTGTTTACTGCTGTTTATGACTTCCGGGGTTTCCTAAAAACATTCCTCCTTGATTCCTATTTACTCGGAACTATGCATGCATGCTCAAGTAGGAAATAGTTTCTTTGTAGTTACAAGGATTTCTCTGATCTGACTTTGTCCCACGTGGGGATGTTTTTGAAATGCTCAGAGGACATCTGATTGGTTCTTACAAGCGCTGTGCTAAAAGTTCTTTTATTAATCAGGGTCCAATCCTTCCTTGCCCTTTCCTCCAGGGGCGGGGTCTCACCTTCAAAGGAGCCATGAGTCCTGATGTCATGCATTAGGAACCCCGCAGTGAATACCAAGGCGACCAGCAGCAGACGAGCCCAAGGAAGGCCACTGGCTTTCATCTTCAGCAGCAGGTTCTGAAGGGGAAACACAAAGAGAGGAAACCGGTAGGAGAATCTCTGGGATGCAGATGACTAGCCCATCCCCAAGGATGGAGATTATTCTGGATCCTTTGCTGTCGCTTGAGGCGGCCTTAGTGGTCAAGAGTGCCTTCCATCTGTGGCCCAGCTGTGCCCCCATCTGGACAGGGACAGCCTAACTTCTGTTGTCTATGCCCTGGCAACCTCTACGTTCGATTACTGCAATGCGTTATACATAGGGCTGCCTCTGAAGACAGTTCAGAAACTTCAGCTAGTGCAGAATTGGGCAGCCTGGTTGCTGACCGGGGCAAGACAGTTTGAGCATATTACATCGATCCTGGTCCGACTGCACTGGCTGCTAATTCAAAGTGCTTGTTTTGACATATAAAGTCTTAAATGGCTCAGGACAGCAATACCTCAAGGACTGCCTCTCTGCATATGAACCAAGCCGGATCCTGAGATCATCCTGCGAGGCCCTTCTTTGTGTAATTTCTTCAATGAATAATAATTTATAATAACAATAGTTTATTTATACCCCGCCCATCTGGCTGAGTTTCCCCAGCAACTCTGGGCGGCTCCCAATCAGTGTTAAAAACAGTACAGTGTTACATATTAAAAACTTCCCTGAACAGGGCTGCCTTAAGATGTCTTCTGAATGTCAGGTAATTATTTATCTCTTTGACATCTGATGGGAGGGCGTTCCACAGGGCAGACGCCACTACCGAGAAGGCCCTCTGTCTGGTTCCCTGTAGCCTCACTTCTCGCAATGAGGGAACCGCCAGAAGGCCCTCGGAGCTAGATCTCAGTGTCCGGGCAGAACGATGGGGGTGGAGACGCTCCTTCAGGTATACTGGGCCTTTGAGGCCGTTTAGGGCTTTCAAGGTCAACACCAACACCTTGAATTATGCCCGGGAACATGCTGGGAGCCAATGCAGATCTCTCAGAACCAATGTTATGTGGTCCCGGCGGCCACTCCCAGTCACCAGTCTAGCTGCCGCATTCTGGATTAATTGCAGTTTCCGGGTCACCTTCAAAGGTAGCCCCACGTAGAGCGTGTTGCAGTAGTCCAAGCGTGAGATAACTAGAGCATGCACCACTCTGGCGAGACAGTTCGCGGGCAGGTAGGGTCTTAGTCTGCGTACCAGGTGGAGCTGGTAGACAGCTGCCCTGGACACAGAATTAACCTGTGCCTCCATGGACAGCTGTGAGTACAAAATGATTCCCAGGCTACGCACCTGGTCCTTCAGGGGCACAGTTACCCTATTCAAGACCAGGGAATCCCCCACACCAACCCGCTCCCTGTCCCCCAAAAACAGTACTTCTGTCTTGTCAGGATTCAACCTCAATCTGTTAGCCGCCATCCATCCCCCAACCGCCTCCAGGCACTCACACAGGACCAGAGCCAGTGTGGTGTGGTGGTTAGTCTCCTAATCTGGGGAACCGGGTTCGCGTCTCCGCTCCTCCACCTGCAGCTGCTGGGTGACCTTGGGCCAGTCACACTTCTTTGAAGTCTCTCAGCCCCACTCACCTCACAGAATGTTTGTTGTGGGGCAGGAAGGGAAAGGAGAATGTGAGCCGCTTTGAGACTCCTTAAAGGGAGTGAAAGGCGGGATATCAAATCCAAACTCTTCTTCTTCTTCTTCAGAGGGCAGCAGCACAAGAAAGGGCCTTTTCTGCAGTGGCTTCCCATTTGTGGAATGCTCTCACCAGGGAAATTCAGCTGGTGCCTTCATTATATACCAGGCAAAAACATTCCTTTTTAACCTGGCCTTTGGTTGACTAACACCGGAAACCCTTTGAAATGTGTTGTGGGAGGGGAGATTTGGGGTTTGTTTTTGTTCCTGTTTTTATTGTGTATTTGTGTTTTTAC
This sequence comes from Podarcis vaucheri, assembly GCF_965113315.1. Classification (NCBI taxonomy): domain Eukaryota; kingdom Metazoa; phylum Chordata; class Lepidosauria; order Squamata; family Lacertidae; genus Podarcis; species Podarcis vaucheri. The sequence continues at coordinate 1,139,200 of NC_138761.1, forward strand.
ACTATGCTGTGAACTGCTCTAAGATCTACAGTTGAAGGGAGGTATACAAACTGAATAAATAATAATGATACCTTGCAGGCAGCTCTGCAAGCTGCAACATCCTGTTCGCTGTTTGGTCCTTTCATGGTCAGTTCCTCGTTTGTGACTTTGAACGAATGAACTGTTTCCTGTAAAGATTTCCGCACCTGGAAGAGAAACGGTCCACAAACACCGTCACAAAGCCACAGGTGACCCTTGGACCACACCGGGATGGTTGCAACCCAACAGAAGCAGCAGGAATGGGGGGGGGGGCAGAAGGGCCAGACAGCCAGGTGCTCTGCTGCCCTCCCCATCCCCACTCCCCTCAGGGGCCTTGCCTCTCTGCACTCCACCCTTGAGCCCAGGGTGGATAAAAACCAATGCTTTCTTTTAAAAGCACATTTTTTTTATTTAAATCAGATTTTTAAAATAAAATGCTTTTGGAGGAAAAATCTTTTTAAAGATAGTTTTCTATTTAAGTTACATTTTAGTCCAAAGGCTATTCAAAGGATTTGTTTTAAGTTTTTCATGTGTACTAAAATTCAGTCAGTCTAAGTTTTCTTTAAAAAAAAATTGTTTAACCATATCAGTTAACAAACATGGATACATATGCTATATTATTGTTTTAGTTAAATAAATGGTTTAAATTGTTATTAAGGAAACACCGTATTTTTCTCCCTATAGGGTGCACTGGCCCATAGGGCACACTTTTTTTTGGGGGGGGGATAAAGGGGGAAAAATTATTTCCCCCCCCCGAGCCCCAAAGAGCAAAGAAGCCATGACAGCGAGCAGGATGGATCCCGCTAGCTGTCTTGGCTTCGTTTTTAGCCTCGGGGCTGGGGGTCCAGGAGCGAAGGCGAGGTTGCGCTCAACCTCGCCATCACTCCCAGAGCTTGCCGGGCTGGGGGAACCCGAACTTCCCCCGACCCCAGCCCCCAGAAGGGGTCCGAGAGTGACGGTGAGGTTGCATTCAACCTCGCCATCACTCCCAGAGCTAGGCAGCAGTCCATCCCAAAAGGCTGCTCTATTGCCAAGGTTCAGTCGTTCCAGCTCATCACAGCTTGTGCTTCCTGCTAGTTCTGTCTGCTTCTGAGCTTTGCTATCTCCCATGAGCTGCATGACAGGATGAGTTTGAACTCTGAAAGGGATCCTGCTGCCCACATGCTCCATAGTTTGCATCGGGTTCAGAGCAGGGCCTGGGAGGCTCAAGCAGGGTGGATTTGCTTTAAATCAAATCAGTTTAACTCACTAGTCAGTAAGACTTGATTTAAATCATTTTTTTACTGAAAGACTCCTTCTTGCTGGTATAATCTTAACATTTACAACCAGATGAAGGTTTCATTTTTGGAATAATAAATTTTCAGAGTAGTTTTTACAATTCAGCAAAAAATTACCGATTTGGTTATACTATTAGAAATACATAGACAGATAATTATGAAATTATTGTGAGGTTTAATAAGTTAACTGCTTATATTTGGACAACCTTTCTGCTGTAATTTATTGAAAGGAGAAAAACAATTACCGTATTTTTCGCCCTATAGGACGCACTTTCCCCCCTCCAAAAATGAAGGGGAAATGTGTGTGCGTCCTATGGGGCGAATGCAGGCTTCAGGAAGCTATCCGCAAGCCTGCAGAGCCCAGCGGGAACTCCTGCGGGCTCCGAAGGCTTGCGGATAGCTGCCTGCAGCCCTAAGCCCGGGGTGTGCAGCACGGGCTTCGGATAGCAGCAAGCTCCGGGAGCTCCCGGATCCGTTCTGGGGGTTGGGGGAAGCTCGGGCTTCCCCAGCCCGCAAGCTCTGAGAGTGATGGACCAGACAGGCAGGCCATTAATTCATCCATGTTGTCTGTCCCTAGCGTACAAACTACTGCTTCAAGCAAGAGGCAGTCCAAAGAGCAGGAGCCACAAACCTTTTTGGAAGTGCTGTCCCAGGTCTGCACAAAGTGATTCAGGAGCAGGCTGGGAAAACAAAGCAAAGGCATCAGCTCAAGGATCTCTGCAGGCCTGGCCTGTTTTTTGAGTTTGGATTTGATATCCTGCTTTATCACTCCCCTTCAGGAGTCTCAAAGCGGCTCACATTCTCCTTTCCCTTCCTCCCCCACAACAAACACTCTGTGAGGTGAGTGGGGCTGAGAGACTTCAGAGAAGTGTGACTGGCCCAAGGTCACCCAGCAGCTGCAGGTGGAGGAGCGGAGACGCGAACCCGGTTCCCCAGATTGTGAGTCTATCGCTCTTAACCCCTACACCACACTGGCTCACTGTTGCATGCACCTTCCCAAAGAGAGACACCCCACTGCTCTCCCTGCGAAACAGGGGAGGGTCCTCCGCTCCCTGGCGGACTTTGCGTCATTTCAGCAACCACGAGGGCTCGAAGCACAGCCTTTCCAAAAAGTTCAAGCGGACGTTCAACCACCACGACTGTAAGCAGGATTGGTATCCTGCAGGTTTCCAAACCATCAAGCAGGACACGCAATGGGGAAGCATCCCTGCCGAGTCTCACCTTGACTGTGGGAGGTGTTTGATGTACAGCTGCCTCCAGACATTGAAGCTGAGGGGATCCAGGCGGAGGCCTTCGGCCAGGCAGTTGAGCAGCTGCACAGGACGAGAGCAGAATTGGTCCCAGGAGTCTAATAGCCAAACGGCAGCAGCAGCAGCCACAGGACTAAAGACTTCAAGATAGCGTGACAGATTTATGACATTCCTGGTGCCCCCCTTATTGATCCCAGTTGGGGTCAGGAAGGGGTGCCTTCCTTACAGCCTCCCCTCTTTCTGGAACTGCCTTTGGGGTGAGCTCTCCTTCCTATTCTGGCTCTCAGTGCCGCATTAGGAGGCCCAAAGAGGTTCCTCCCCATCTAATGGTTCCAGACAGAGAGAAAGGAGGCTACAGTTCCAAGCAGTGGGGTTGGGTGTCACAGTGTGTGTGTGTCTGAAAGCGTCATTTGGCTGCTGCACACCTGTCTCTGCAGCAGAGGGAGAGGGAGAGAGCCATTCATCGCTCGCACCTGCATAACACACAAAATGCTCCAGCTTCCATCCCTGGCACCTCTGTCTGCCCAAGACACAGCCAGAGTCGGCAATGCACCTAACGCCAAGTCGTAAGCACTTGCCTTGAACTGCCCTGGGCTCAGATTCAATGATACTGTGGCCCTGTTAAAAGCAGCTGTAGTCAACTGCATGGATGCCAATCAATTATATCTGCAAAAATTTGACCTAAACAATAGCCATGGTTCTCAAGCTAAAACATGTTTTCCTTGTTTTTAGATCATTAATAGGACATTTAATTCCTCCAGAAGAGATGGGAAATTCAAGGTTGCCACATTAGCGACAAACAAAACTAGTTTGCTTGCATTCCAGTCTCTCGGGGGCTGAGGGAGGGTCCTGCACCTTTCCAGTCTGCCTGGATTCCAACCCACACCCCTCCTTCCATCCTTGGCAGCCAAGCAAGGGGGAGTAAAAGGGATCTGGAAGCGAGAAGAGCCAAGAAAACCCTGGGGCTGAGCCTCCCAAGGAGGGCCCAGCAGACATCCCCTCCTATTTCAGAGAGAGAGAGACGCCCAGTTTATCAGAAGAACTGCCACCCATGGGTTTGGCGCTGGAGGGAATTAAGGAACAAAATAGATCCTCCGACTCAACAAACTGGGGGAACCTTTTCATCCAGAGGTTTTAAACTCCTCAGTCTATCTCAGTTGTTGTCTAAATGTGGCAGCCCCACTAGATACTCGAGGAAGGCCCCCCCCTTCTGCCCCCTCCTCACCTCTTTCTGCATATCAAGGGGGCAGCTGGGCAGGGCTCTGGAGAGGAAGGAAGGGAAGTAGGTGTGCAGCGTGGTCTCAGGCTTAGCCCCAAAGGCCAGGACTTTCAGGCGGGGATACAACTGGCGCAGCTGCTCCTGCAGGCTGGGGAGAAAGAACGTTTGCTGCATATGAAATACAGCGTTTCCTGCTGTATTTTTACATGTGCACACACAGTTCTGCCCGGATTTTATATAAATAGTTGTATCTGTTAATACTGTCCTAAACTATATAGCGAATACATTTGCATCCTCTGGAAGAAATGCGCAGCTTGTACAGTTACTGTTGGGGGCCTGAGTTCAACATTTTATTTTAAATTTGGCTTGAAACGGTTCAGTAACCCGTTGTGTAAACTAGAAGCATCAATTTGAAAGCTATTAAAATCTCAAAATTGAACTCTAACCACAACACCAGTTGAATTCTATGCTAACAGTGGGGTTATTAAAATGCTGCCTAAACTACCAAAGGTGGAGCAGAAGGTTAGGAAAGGAAACTTGCTCAGATGTGAGGCAGCCTGCAGAAAGGCTTTTCTGCATCTCCCTGTTATTTACTTCATGTATGAATTGCTTCCTGGGAAACATCTCAAAGCAACTGAAAAACAATTTCTGTGCAAACAGAGGCCCTCCGCACGACACCCCCCTCAGTCTCCCCAGTAATGGGGCGGGGCTCTAACTCTTCCCCTACATGCACTGTGAGCCGGTCTCCCTTTAGGTGTCATACCTGGGGGATAGAGAGTTGTTGGGCATGAAGGCAAAGTCCATGAGAGGGAAGAAGTCTTTGGGTCCTATCATACCAAAGCCTTTGGTCAAGTTGGGATGCATCCTGCCAAGGAAAAAGCAACGGCTGTCAGCTGGGGAAAGCCACTCCCATTCATTACAAACTCCGCCTCTGCTCCCCGTGCTGGAACAAGGGCCTCCACAGGCCTACCTCGAAGGGCTATACTGCAGAAAAACCAAACCTGCCCTGTTTGTGCCCACCATCCCTGGCTGACTTCCTCTTGCTGTTGAGCCCAGGAGCGCCCCAGGTTGCCCCTTCCAGAGGCCGCCTCCCGGACATGAGAACCCAGGGCATGTAGCACAGCTGCCTTTGGGGATCCAGCAGCAGTTTACTGGCCCACACCCAACCCATCTGAACCTCCAAGCACTGCTCTGACTCCTTAACTGCCTCTCCTGATTCTGATGGAACCGAGAGACAGAGCTGAGTGCTATCTGCATATTGAGGACACTTTGCTCCAAATCTCCCTACGACAGCTCCCAGAGGCTTCAGAGAGACGTCAAATAGCACGGGGGGGGGGGGGGGCTTGGAATCATGCTGAATAAACAAACAAGGACATGGCAACTCACAACAGCAGCCGATCCAGGTAGGCAATGGCGTACGGGGAGAGAGATTTGATTCCCAGAACAGGGAACATAATGCCGAGCCACACTGTGGAGAAAAGAGTTGGGAGAGCAACAGCGTTACATTTCTGCCCTTGCCTTCGTTCGAGGATGGAGCTCTGGGCTGATGAGCTTCAGAAAGGCAGCTGCTCCATGTGCCTTCAGGCCACGCAACATGCTCTTGAGCCACACCACCAGAGGGTCTGGGGCAGGGTGAGAAGAGGGCATCGCCCTTCAAGGGGCTGGAGAAGATCCTTCTACCTCCTGATCAGCCCTTCCCCCCCCATATCATTTTTATTAAGTCTCCAAAAATATTCCAAAGTGTTTATCATCATATACATTTTTTTAAAAAGCTGCCGCCGTCCTCACCTTTAAGTCCTTCTGTAAGATCAGTAAATCCCGCTTGACCCAAGGCCCACATGATCGTGAGACATTTGGCCGGACGGCTTTGATGGGAGCTCAGCAGCTCAAGATACTGAAGTGGAAAAGGGAAAGATGGCAGGATTAAAGCGCAACTCTCGGCACAGAGCCCAGTGGGAAAGAGGGCCAAAGCGACAATGCTCCCTCGCAAGCAGCTGGAGCTCTCTAGCGCAGAACATCAGCTCCTGCCTTCTCTGGGATATGAGATGTGAGGGACTGAAGCTGGGACTCCCAGCACAGAGAAAAGAGGGTCGGGGAGGGAGGGGCCCTGTTCCATGCGCATGCAGGGCAAGAGTATGCTTTCCAATTCCGCAGGTGATAGCTTTCACTTTTGCTACCTGTCTCAGTAAAATATACCAGGAACTCTGGGAAACCTGGGTACCTTGGGGAGGGACAGAGGGCTGCCTCTCCAGGTTGGACGGGGCAACTGCAGCTACCCACCTTGCTCAAGTTCATGGTGGCAACTTTAGGCCTGTCCATCAGCATGGCCTGAATGCAGATCCTGTAGCCGTGCAGGGAGTCCCCTGGAAGACAAGGATGGCGAGGAAGACTGTGAGGGCCCTTCAGATTGGGTGTTTTAGCCTGGAGCCCAGAGCCCTTGCGCACCGCAGATTTCATCGCACACTGGGCTCCTGGCAAATCTATGCGGCTGCTGTGGGATCAGAGCGGGAGGAGAGAAACAGAAGCCCACCCAGGCATGCGTGTCCCCCGGTGTCCCGCTTTACTCAATACAATATAGAGTGGCAGAAGCTTTAGAGCCCATAGTCCTTGCTGTGGCCCCCAATCCTCCTCCAGGAAATGGCCCAATCCCCTCTTGAAGTCCCCTATAAGAACACAGCCAGCACCATGCTTGTTCACTAATGTAGCTCTGACTTTAATTTGCTGCCTCTCACCCAATTCTCTTGCTGGCCCATGGAGCCAGAGTACAGAACTGCAGGGTTGGGACCTCACAAGTCATCTAGTCCAACCCCCTACAATGTAGGTATCACAGCTGGCACCTCTTTCCCCCTTGGGGTCCCCCCAGGTCTCCACCCCACACGTCTCTGCCCTGCTGCTCCCCATCTTTCAGTACCTCACCACAAAAGTCACAGCTTCACCAGAGGCTTTTCACCTCCTTGCACCCTTTAGGGTAACAGCATTAAGAATTAGGTGGGTGTGAAATCAGGTTTGTTCACAACCTCAGTGGGCAGCCCTGGTCACTTTTAGTGCCACTTCCAGCACATAAACTGCCTTGAGGTACATGCAACACCCACCAGGGCCCTGAGTACAAATACAGTGTTACCTCTAGTTGCGGACACAATCCGTTCCGGGATGCGGCGCTTCTGCGCAAAAGAGCGCTTCTGCACATGTGCGAAGCGCACAGAACACTTCTGCGCGTGCGGTGAAACCCAGAAGTATACTTCTGGGTTTGCCGTGTTCACAACCCAAAAAGCCACAACATTAAGCAAACCCAACAAGAGGTATGACTGTAGTTTCCCTCAACTGCTCTCTGCCCTCAAGGGAGCACCTTTGACCCAACGGCTGGTTTACTGGGCTGCACTTCACACTCACCAGGAGTCTTGTCCAGCTCTTGCAACATTGTGTAAATACAGTGGTCAAAGAAAAGCTCCAGGACACCCGCCGATTTCGACAGCAAGGACTTGATGGTGCTCCTCAGCTCTTTGTTCACAAGGCAGTAGGGATAGTCTGCAGCCAAAAGTAAGGTGGCAGTGTGAAGGAAGGGCTGGCTTTCGTTAGCCCCCACTGCTGCAACAACTTTCCCATGAGTAAAGCACAGGTGGGAAGCCACATCCCTAAACAGCAGAGCAGTCCAAAACTGCGGCTTCAGCAGATTCTCGGGGAGCCCCAGTTCAGAATTCGACCTTGGCAGCACAAGGATAACGTGGAGAGAACTGTGCAGAGGTGACTGGCCTGCCCTACGAGAACCAAACCAGGCACAGCTGCTTCTTCACCAGCGCAAAGCCAGAAGCCAATGCTGAAGCCGCCTTGCCAGAGCTCTCAAGTCGACCACAATTCAAATACGGGTGAGTCTGTCAAGGGCTCCTGGGTTTTGGAGCAGAGATACATTCTGACCAGGAGGACAAGTATAAGAGCCCTTGGGATGAAAAGGAAATAAGCGACCACCAAAGTCTGCAAGGCCCCAGCCCAGGATGCTGCCCAACTGCCAAAGCCAGCCTCTTCGTCCCTGTGGAGCCGGGAAGAGCATCTTTGGATCTCCTGGCCTCTGCCCTGCTGCCAAACGCCACTGGGAAACGCTGAAGACAAAGGCAGCATTGTGAAGCCACGCCGGGAGCATTCGGCACCTGACACCCTTTCCAAGCCAAGGCAGCAGACTCTGCCCATAACGCCCCCGATGGGCTTCCAGCTACTTGGCATATTGGCAGGAAAGACAGGAGCTGCTTTTCACCCTCCCTTGGGTCAGAAAAGGGCGAGAAAGGCATTCCGAGCAGGAACTGAACATGCCGTGGTTATGAGACTTGCTTCTCTAAGCACAAGCTCAGAGGGAATGGCTGGGAGGAGACCTCGCCTCTCTCTCTCTCCTGGGCTTTTTCCTGCCCAGGCCAAACCAGGCAGCCAAGCCCACATTCCTCATCCCCGGAGGCACAAAAAAGTCTGTGTGACAGAATGTAGGACACATCATCAGCAACCCTGAGAATTTATCTTCTTTTAAAAGGAGTAAGAAAGAAACCACCAGTGTGTTTTCAGGTATATGAAGAAGTGAGACTCTGGTTTAGAATTCCAGGGGTCACAACCCATACAACCCTCTCCTTGCCTGCAAAAACTCTGTTGCTGGTGTCACAGCTGCACAAAAATGTCAGGTATTACTTTTGTTTCTGCAGTCCTCCAAAAACAGAGAACAAATTTCCAAATTCTGAAGAACAAGATTCCTAGCAAAACCATACAAATCCATGCAGCATTCAAATGCTGGCAATTTCCCACCCAATTTACAAGCGTGAGGTTTTCTAACTGCAGAATTCAAAATCTTGCTGGCAGGAGCTTACTCACGTTTCTCCCTCTGTGATCAATGAACTAGAAAGTCTGAGTGTTGTGCAAGCAGCTGCCAAGGCCCCAAACCAAGCCCACAGCAGAACAGGTGCTCTGGGTGTTCAAGCGAGCAAGATGGCCTCTCTCTCTCTCTCGCAAACACACGCACAACTTTCCAAGGCAACACTTACCATGAGGGTGCTGGCTGAGGGTGGGGTCGCTCTTTGGAGCTTGCAGCTTGTAGTTCAGATATCCAGCCAGGTCTTTGACCCACACAGAAGGATTCTCGGGGAACATGCTCAAGCTTTTGTCCAGCTCCTTCTGGAGTTCTGACAAATCAAGCTGGGGTGGGGAAGAGTTAGCTGAGCTGCTGCAAAGGGAAGACCCCCCACTCCCCACTTTAGCAGGGCACATTTGGGCTGTTTCCGGAACCGCTCCCCAAGTGAACCTATTCCACAAACGGAAGTGGCTGCCCCTCAGCCAAGGAGTCCCACCTCAACTCCATTGACCCCCGAGGGAAAGAGGAAGCTGTCTTGTCCTGTCTGTCCATCTGCCCTCTTTGGCAGTCACTCTCCGGGGTCTTGAGCAGAGAAAGATGTTTGACATCACAGAGCACCTGATCATTTAGCTTGAGGTGTCGGGGATTAAACTTTCAGCATGCAGGAGAAATGCTCCACTGCTGGTTCCTTCAAGGGTCAGTCAAATGACTGGACCCTGCCTCTCCTTTAGAGGTCATGACCTATCAGCCAAAGGCTCTTTCCCCAGCATCCCATCCATGCGCCAAGTGGAGCGCCCATTAAATCTTCAGAAGGACTGTCAGCTGCTTGCCCCCTCCCCCAGGCAAGGGGGGAGAGGGAGGCAGTGAGTCCCTAGAGCACTGCTTGCTTCCTTCCCTCCTTCTGCAGCTTAAAGCTGGTCCCTAATCTACATGAACAAGAGATGCATTTTCGGTACTTCACCTTCCAAATTCTAGGAAAAGACACAGGAAGGAGGCAACACATTTCCAGCTCGTATATTAAGGAAGGCAAAGTTTAGGACTCCCCCTCCAAAATAAAAAAAAATAGACGAGTTGCCTTTTTAGACTATTACTATTTATTCTGAAGCTAAAGGCGGTGCATGAGGTAGACACCAGCATCAATGCAAAGGCTGGCGAAAGGCACAGTCCCTTCCTGGAAGTGGTTCAAAGAGCAGTCCTAGATACATGGGATGAGGAGGAGACCTTTATGCACGCATTGACAACTCGGGGTTTCTTCTAAAGTTCCTTTCTCTAGCTAGGTGAAACAGCCAGCATAGCAATTCTGGATACTTTTTAGGAATGATGCCCTTGCCTCCTCATCAAAAGAAACTCAAGGCAGCTGACAAATCAAGACAGTATTTAAAACGATGGGGTGGGCGCCGCTGGAGAAGAAGCCCTGGAGCAGGAGAGCCCCGCTGGCCTGGATGGAGCAGAGAAGGACGGGAGCATTTCCGCCTGCCTCACCCTAGTCCAGGCATAGGGAAACTCGGCCCTCCAGATGTTTTCAGACTACAATTCCCATCATCCCTGACCAGCGGTCCTGCTAGCTAGGGATGATGGGAGTTGTAGTCTCAAAACATCTGGAGGGCCGAGTTTGCCTATGCCTGCCCTAGGCAGACCTCGCCATGGGCAGAAAATAGGTTAAGGAAGGGGGCTGGGGGCCCATCGGCCACCCGGCGCAGCTTGTCCTGCCCCCCTCCGGTCCCCCATGACCTCCCGGGGCTTCTCCGCAGCTGCCGTCCCAGGCAGGCAGCAGCGCCCACAGATCCCCCTTCCCGCCAGCCACTCACCGCCTTGAGCGCGTCCTCCAGGCTGCGGAAGCGGCCCTGCTTGGGCGCTGGGTCCCCACCGGGTGGAGCCTTCTTGCCACTCTTGCCGCCGCCGGCCGAGGCCTTCCTGGACGCTGGCTGCCCTGGCAGAGGAGGCGGAACCTCATCTTTGCTCTGCTGCCGCCGCCGTCCAGATGCCGCCACCGCCTTGTCCAGGCGTAGCTCCAGGAGGCTCTCCTGCGCGGCCAAGGGAGCTGCAGGCCCAGAGCAGAGACAGCCATCACAGGCTGAACGCACAGCTGCCCCCGCCCCCTGCCCTGGGGTATAATATTAATATAATAATAATAATTTATTATTTATACCTCACCCATCTGGTTGGGTTTCCCCAGTCTCTCTGGGCGGCTTCCAACAAAGTATTAAAATACAATGGTCTGTTAAACATTAAAAGCTTCCCTAAAGAGGGCTGCCTTCAGATTTCTTCTAAACGTCAGATAGTTGTTTATTTCTTTGATATCTGATGGGAGGGCGTTCCACAGGGCGGGTGCCACCACTGAGAAGGCCCTGTGCCTTGTTCCCTGTAACCTCGATTCTTGCAGGGAGGGAACTGCCAGAAGGCAATCGGAGCTGGACCTCCGTGTCCGGGCTGAACGATGGGGATGGAGACGCTCCTTCAGGTCTACTGGACCGAGGCCGTTGAGGGCTTTAAAGGTCAGCACCAATAATAATAATAATAATAATAAATTTGTTATTTATAACCCACCCATCTGGCTTGGTTTCCCCAGGCACTCTGGACGGCTTCCAACAGAATATTAAAATACAGTAGTCCATCAAACATTAAAAGCTTCCCTCAACAGGGCTGCCTTCAGAAAGTCAGATAGTTCTTTATCTCCTTGACATCTGCTGGGAGGGCGTTCCACAGGGCTGGACTCTGATAAAAAAGGTAAAGGTACCCCTGCCCGTACGGGCCAGTCTTGCCAGACTCTAGGGTTGTGCACTCATCTCACTCTATAGGCCGGGAGCCAGCGCTGTCCGCAGACACTTCCGGGTCACGTGGCCAGCATGACAAGCTGCATCTGGCGAGCACACGGAAACGCCGTTTACCTTCCCGCTGGTAAGCGGTCCCCCTATTTATCTACTTGCACCCGGAGGTGCTTTCGAACTGCTAGGTGGGCAGGAGCTGGGACCAAGCAACGGGAGCGCACCCCGCCGCAGGGATTCGAACTGCCAACCTTTCGATCGGCAAGCCCTAGGCGCTAAGGTTTTACCCACAGCGCCACCGCGTCCCTAAAGAAAGCATTGTAGTTGGCAGGATGGACTCTGATGCTCGGGCCCAAATAATAATAATAATAATAATAATAATATATTTGTACCCCACTCATCTGGCTGGGTTTCTCCAGCCACTCTGGGGGACTTCCAACTAAACATTAAAATACAATAATTTATCAGCTATTAAGAGCTTCCCTCAAGAGGGCTGCCTTCTGATGCCTTCTAAAAGTCAGATAGTTGTTTATTTCCTTGACATCTGCTGGGAGGAGGCGCCACCACCAAGAAGGCCCTCTGCCTGGTTCCCTGTAACTTGCAGTGAGGGAACCGCCAGAAGGCCCTCGGCGCTGGACCTCAGTGTCTGGGCTTAACGATGGGGATGGAGACGCTCCTTCAGGTCTACTGGACCGAGGCCGTTGAGGGCTTTAAGGGTCAGCACCAATAATAATAATAATAAATTTGTTATTTGTACCCCACCCATCTGGCTTGGTTTCCCCAGCCACTCTAGGCGGCTTCCAACAGAATATTAAAATACAGTAGTCCATCAAACATTAAAAGGTTCCCTAAACAGGGCTGCCTTCTGATGCCTTCTAAAAGTCAGATATCTTGACATCTGCTGGGAGGAGGCGCCACCACCGAGAAGGCCCTGTGCCTGGCTCCCTGTATCCTCGCAAGGAGGGACCCGCCAGAAGGCCCTCGGCGCCGGACCCCGGTGTCCGGGGAGGCGGAGACGCTCCTTCAGCTCTCCTGGGCCCCGGAGGCCGTTCGGGCCTTTCAAGTGAGGGTAGCCTGCCGCGGGCCCGGGAGGCTCGACGCCGCACTCACCGCCCAGCGCCTTCCGCCCCGAGGGGCCTCCTCCTCCTCCTCGGCCTCCTCCGGCGCCGCCCCTCCGGCCGGGCTTCCCCACCACCTCCCAGCGGCCCAGCACCGCCGCCGCCATCGCGCCCAACCGCCGCCGCCTCAGCCGGAGAGGCCCGCGGGAGGCCGGCGCGCATGCGCCAGGGCGGGCGGAGGCGGGACCTGGCGCGGCTCCCCCAGGCGCTGATTGGCCGCGCAGGCGCCCGCCCCGAGCCCGCACGCTCTGCCACGTCCCCGGCCGGGCCCGCCTCCTGGGATCACGTGACGCCGGAGAGGGAGGGAGGGAGGGAGGGAGGGAGAGGCCGCGGAGTTCCGTCCTTCGCCGCTAGGGGCGCTCCGCCCGCGTCTCTCTGCGTTTCCTGGCCTGCATGTCGCGGCTTTTCCTCCCGCCAGGGGGCGCCCTGCTTCTCTTCGCAACAACCCTGCGAGGGAGGCGGAGATGCTGGGAGCGGACAAGGGAGGGTCCTATTTTCTGAGCGATATTTATTATTATTATTATTATTATTATTATTATTATTATTATTACTATTATTACTATTATTACTATTATTATTACTATTACTGAGCGATATTATTATTATTATTATTATTATTATTATTATTATTATTATTATTTCACAGTGGCAATAATAATAATAATAATAATAATTAATAAATTAATAAAACTTACTTCTTCTTATTATTATTATTTCTTATTTATACCCCGCCCATCTGGCAAGAATGCTCATTGCCAGAAAATGGAAGGGGGAAAAGACCCCGACAAAGGAGGAATGACCAGTAAAGTTATTTGAATACATTGAGCAGGCTAAAATGACAGGAACAATTCTTGTTGAGTCGTTGAGTCGTGTCCGCCTCTTCGTGACCCCCTGGACCAGAGCACGCCAGGCACTCCCGTCTTCAGTTAGGAATAGAATGAGCCAAAAGTTCACTAAGGAATGGGAGTGTTATAAAAGTTACCTAGAAAAACATTGTTTTTCTGAGGATGTCAGACTATTCTCCACCAGAGCCAGGGCCTTCTCAGTGATGGCTCCGACCTGGTGGAATGCTCTGTCCCATGAGACTAGGGCCCTGCAGGATTTAACCTCCTTCCACCGGGCCTGTAAGACAGAGCTATTCCGCCTGGCCTTTAATCTGAATTCAGCCTCATCTTTTATCTCCCTTCCCTTCTCCTCCCCCTCCCCTTTTATGAAGATCACTCGCTCTGAGACCCCACAGCTAATTCTCCCCTGGTCTCCTCGCTGGCCCAAGTAGGACCAATTCAGCCAGCTAGCCCTGGGGATTATCTAATTGATTTTTGATTTTTATTGTCATTCATGTTTTTATACTGTATTTTATGCTGTTTTTATAATTGTTATAAAGTGTTTTAAATTTGTTGTTAGACGCCCTGAGCCCGGTTTTTGAACCAGGAAGGGCGGGGTATAAATAAAAAGTTGTTGTTGTTGTTGTTGTTGCTGTTGTTATTATCTCTTCAATTCTTTGATTCTATTAACTCATTCCGCTCCTTCGCAATCTCCTTATCCTCCTTTAACACCAAACGCCTCCCTAGCTGGTCTCCTGCTACAAAGCTGTGGCTGCCAGCAACTGGTATTCAGAATCATGGCTGCCTTGACAGTCGAGGTGGAACACAGTCCTCAGTCAGCAGCCATGGAGAATCCTGTGCCCCCTAAGTACAGAGGAAGATGGCACCTGCCCAGTTTCGCCACCCGCCTTGATTCCACCCCTTTGGGGATTTCTAGCTTATTGGACTCCATCCTGTCCCTTCCCTGTCCTTTGTGTCTCAAGGGATTCACCATTTCCCTCTGGTTTACAGAAGAGTCACAGCTCAGTGCGAAAGCGCCTGCAGGCGGCCTGGGAGAGGCCCCTGCCAGCCAGTGAAGGCAATATTGATGAATTGTGTTGTTGTTGAGTCGTTTAGTCGTGTCCGCCTCTTCGTGACCCCCTGGACCAGAGCACGCCAGGCCCCCCTGTCTTCCACTGCCTGCCGCAGTTTGGTCAGACTCATGCTGGTAGCTTCGAGAACACTGTCCCACCATCTCGTCCTCTGTCATCCCCTTCTCCTTGTGCCCTCCATCTTTCCCAACATCAGGGTCTTTTCCAGGGAGTCTTCTCTTCTCATGAGGCGGCCAAAGTCTTGGAGCCTCAGCTTCAGGATCTGTCCTTCCAGTGAGCACTCAGGGCTGATTTCCTTCAGAATGGAGAGGTTGGATCTTCTTGCAGTCCATGGGACTCTGCAGAGTCTCCTCCAGGACCGGAATTCAAAGCATCAATTCTTCGGCGATCAGCCTTCTTTATGGTCCAGCTCTCACTTCCATACATCACGACTGGGAAAACCATAGCTTTAACCATACGGACCTTTGTTGTCAAGGTGATGTCTCTGCTTTTTAAGATGCTGTCTAGGTTTGTCATTGCTTTTCTCCCAAGAAGCAGGCGTCTTTTAATTTCATAGCTGCTGTCACCATCTGCAGTGATCATGGAGCCCAAGAAAGTAAAATCTCTCACTGCCTCCATTTATATTGAGGACGTGTCGGTGGGGCCAAGTCAGCTTTCCGTGTGTCCCCCCCCCCCATTTCATCAGGTATCCCTTGTGACCTCTGTCTCTCTGGGCTCTCCTTTAAAACCAAGCTCTCTACCTGGCCCCAGCCATCCTTTCCCTGAAGGGTGATCTAGCTCTCTTCATCTTGTGCTGATCTAGTGATTTGTGATGTATTTTGGAGAGGTTTTATGAATTTTATTGATTTTATGCTGTGCTATACTTTCTTAGTGTTCTGTTTGTTATGGAAAAAACCCGAATGGCCAAAGTACGTCGAGAAGGATTGTGAGAAAGCTCACCGTGCACCGAGCAAGTCGGCCAAGACAGTAGAAGCAGAGAAATGCTTTGTAAGCGTCGGAGGCCATTAGCTATGTCGTGTTGCTGGCATTGCAACGCTAATAAACTGGTTTTGACCTTTCAAGCCTTTTGTGGCTTGGGACCCTCATACTTACGGGACCGCCTCTCCTGGTCTGCCCCGCGGAAGACCCTAAGGTCCATGAATAATAATAGCTTGAAGGTCCCTGGCCCTAAGGATGTCAGATTATCCTCCACCAGGGCCAGGGCCTTCTCAGTGATGGCTCCCACCTGGTGGAATGCTCTGTCCCATGAGACTAGGGCCCTGCAGGATTTAACTTCCTTCCGCCGGGCCTGTAAGACAGAGCTATTCCGCCTGGCCTTTAATTTCATAGAATCATAGAGTTGGAAGAGACCACAAGGGCCATCGAGTCCAACCCCCTGCCAAGCAGGAAATTTGAATTCAGCCTGATCATTTATTTCCCTTCCCTTCCCTCACCCGCTCTCAGACCCCACAGCTAATTCTCCCCTGGTCTCCTCGCTGGCCCAAGTAGGACCAATTCAGCCAGCTAGCCCTGGGGATTATCTAATGCTTATTAGATGGATTTCCCCTAAATTGATTTCTGAACTTTGAATTTTATTATTTACATTTTATACTGTATTTTATGTTGTTTTTTGTTGCATCAATTAAGTGTTTTAAATTTGTTGTTAGCTGCCCTGAGCCCGGTTTTCTGAACCCGGAAGGGCGGGGTATAAATAAAAATTTTTTTATTTATTTATTAAACACCATTTAATTGATCTGACTCGCGTCCAGATTGACTGACCGTCCGAGGCAACTGAACCGGGGTACCAATAATCATTTTGGTATTTTCTCTAACAACTGGTGGTATAGTTGTTTTTTCTTTGCAAAATACATAAATATCCGTTCTGTGCAAGGACCCCCCGATCCCATTTCTACATCCGGACCATGCCTGATCCACTTGATCACCGTCCCAACTCACACAGCACTGGCAGAACCTACCATGCCTTAGCAACAGGATGGACACCACACGGAGCTGAAGATGGGACAACTAAGTTTCTTAACCATTTGGTTCCCAAAACATCTCCCCCCCCCCCGGAGACCACCTGAAAATTGCTGAGAGCCTTGGTGAGCCATAGTTAATTTTTCTGCCTGTTGCACCCATTGCAATAATAATAATAATAATAATAATAATAATAATAATAATAATATTTGTACCCCGCCCATCTGGCTGGGCTTCCCCAGCCACTCTGGGCGGCTCCCAGTCGAGTGTTAAAAACAAAACAGCATTAAATATTAAAAACTTCCCTTAACAGGGCTGCCTTCAGATGTCTTTTAAAAATAGGATAGCTGCTTATTTCCTTCACATCTGAAGGGAGGGCGTTCCACAGGGCGGGTGCCACCACCGAGAAGGTGGTTCCCTGTAACCTCACTTCTTGCAATGAGGGAGTATTTTGCAATGTGTTGTGCTAGGTGCTGTATGTTTTTTTTATTGTATTTTTGCAGACAGACCACAGACCACCCAGACGAAGCTCTTGGACCACTGCTTTGGGAGCCCCTCTTCTAAGAAAAAAGTCAGGTGGAAGAGAGACCCTCTCTGTGATCTGCTTGAAAACCTGCATGGAACCCAACCCAAGAATACCAAGAGGGGTGTGCACTGACACAAATGGCAAGTGTGTGTTGACTCTTAAAGTACCAGGGCAGCACAGCTGGTCTTCCCCTTGAAAGCCACCCACCCCATGCCCATGCTTCTATTCCACTAACACAGAGTGCTTGTAAAATGCTATGGTTGTAATTCATCTTGAGACCCAAAGAGGAGCCCTTTTGAATTCTGTAATCCAGTTTGACAGGCCTCACCTCATTCAGCCGGTGTACTTTTTGCCTACAATATCTTCTTGCGTCTTGGCGAACCCCTCCGCCTCCACATTGGGTCAGCCGTTTTACCTCCAAGCCACAGAGGAAATGGGTGGGGTGGGGGGAGGCGGCCTTCCTGGTTCCTGTGCGCAGAAGCCCCCGCTCTGGGCTCCGAAGCAGGGTCAGCCTTGGAGGAGGGACCTGGCAGGGACTGGCTTCCCCCACCCACTGAAGCTGGGAGGAAAGGATGAAAAGGATAAGGAATGGTCATGAGATGCCTGGATTGAACCCTGGGAAAACTCAATTAGCAGTGAGAGGAAGAACTGGACACCCCATGGGATTATCGGGAAGAATCTTGCAGTTACGACTGACAGGCGGAGAGCTGGAAGTCACTTTTATTCGTCTCTTTGTTTTATTCTGTTATTGCTCTTATTCCTTTGCTCTTATCCATCACTTTCATTTTTCTATTTCTTCCTGTTATTTTATTACTTCCTTTTAATACTCTCTATGTATTTTGATAAGAATTGTATACAGATGAAGATGATGGAAAGCTGGTGAAGGACCCCGCATGAGAGGCAGGGAAGGGGAGATTTCCGGGGGGGGGGGCGAGGCTGGGGGAAGAAAGGGCTGCCCCCAGGTGAGAGCTGGGAGGGCACACCCTTCCCTGTATGGGATAAAAGTTAGGATATATCAGTGAGAGGGGACCTTATGTTAGGATACAGTTCCGCTCCATCTTAAAAGGAACAGGCATGACTGTTGTGTGTCACATGCCTGTTTATTTCCAGCACAGGTTTGCTGGGAACTTCAGTTTGTATATTGCTTTTGTGTTGCTGCTGTTGTGCTTGGTCACGAAGGGAAGCAGACATGTTTTTCCTTTGTTCCTGAACTATGCTGAATAAACGCCTGTAAATAATGCTTATACATGTCTCTGTCCGCCACTTCATTCTGTTGATAAGAGCATGCCAAGTCTCTAAAGGTCTCTGAGGCTTGTGTCGCTGATTGATGCTGTTCTGAGAATCGGAGTTTGCCTGGTTGCCGGCTGGTGGCCTGCCAAATGCCCCCATCTCCCCGGACGCATCCCAACAACCTTATAGTTTTCTAACTCCTTTTCTTCTTTCTCTTTCTATTTTCAGTTTAAAAATTGTTTTGTTTGTTTCACTGTGTTGTGAAGAGCCTTAATAAAACCTGGGATCTATAAGAAAGCCAAAACTGCCCCCAGCCACAAGAGTAACCATGAAAGGGATTTGCCCCACGCTGTGTGGACCCCCCCTTTGGGGTGGGGGACGAGGCCTGCAGGCTGGAGTGCAGGCAGGACTCCATGGCACAGAGGCAGCAGACAAGTTCTCGAACCACACAACTTTTATTTTAAATAAAACGCAACACAGATGCAGGCTTTGCACACCGGTGTCTGTGATCAAACAGGCAATGCAAAACGAGGAACAGGCCAAGGCAGAGTTTGTGTGGCAATCTTGTCAAAACAGCATGAACTAAAACCTTGGGGGGCCACAACTGGGGGGAGCGGGCAAAGCCCTGAGCCCCTCCCAATGGTGGGCGTCCCAAGGGCAAGAGGTGGAACTCAAACCAAAGAGATGCTTATGAGAAACAGATGGTTCTGGGGGTCGGGGGGAGAGCTCCTGTCCACCCTTCTCTTCCCAACTGCAAGGCTGCCATGTCCCCGGGTCACCCCTCCCCGCATGAAGCTCCTGGCAGAGGAAGGCAGCCATCTATGAAGTTCTCCTGCCCTCAACCCACTTGATATGTCAGACAGAGCAGCTGGAAAAGCCACATTCTCAGCAGCCTCATTAAAGTAACCCCAATAAATAAATATTCCAAGTCCAAGCCCTCCCCTCCTCCCACCCACCCCCAAATTAGCAAGCCTCCAGTGCTGGGCTTGGCCCCCCCGGCTCGCACCCCCCCAAAACTCCCCCAAGCCGGGAGGGGGTGCCAGAGCTTGGCTCCGCACAAACACAACAGGCAAAGTGCAAGTGAAATCCAGTACGGAAAAATATACAAAGAATTTGTCTCTCAATATAATACAAGGGATGGGGAGCGCTCACACCCAAGACAACTGGAGAAAGAATAAAATTATTCAATAAATAAGGAAGATGGAGTGGGATGGGAGGGGGGCGGGGGGCCCAGAGCCCGGGGCACCGGACCCAGCATCCTGCCCCACCGCAGGCCTATTTACAGCGCTGGTCTCCTCTCTCTAGGGACGCTTGTTTACCAGGTAGTCGTGGGCTTCCCACGGGATCTGCGGAACGCACAGAAAGCACCGCGGGCCTCTCGGGTCGGTAGAAACCTGTTATAATGTGTGACTGTGCAGGAGGAGGCTGTACAATGCAAAACCGTAAATGTCCATGGCCTGTGAGGAGTGTGGGGCGGTCGGTCATGGTGGGGCAGCGAGCAAGCGCACAAGGGCGGGGGCCCAGCTAGTATTCATCCTGGTCCTCCGGGTGCTGCTCGTCCAGCTCCTCGTCCTCTGGGGGGGCAAAGCCTTCCTGCAAGGACCGGGGGGAAGGAGTGAGACGCAGGCGGGGCCAAGTGGGCTCCCCCCACCCGCCAGGCTCACCGGCCAGGGCTGCTCCCACCTCCCTCCAAGAGCAGCGGCCAGGGCTGGGGCACGGGCAGCTGCCGCCCCCGGCTGGCACCCACCTCCGTGGCATACAGGATGCCGATGATGCCTGAGATGATGGGGCTGTTCTCGCTCTCGTGCTCCTGGCAGATCAGCTCAATGTCCCGCAGTTTGCTGAAGTAGAAGTCGCGCTCCTTCTCCAGCCCGTCCACCGTCAGCTTCAGGTCCACCAACTGCCCCGGCGAGAGAACGGGCAAGGTGAGCCAGGGCCGGCAAGGGGGCGCCAACCCCAGCAGCCCCTCCTGCCACAGCCCAGAACAAGGCCAAGGGCACGGCCTGTGCACACCTTGCAGGGAGCTGGGGGAGGTGCCCTTTGCTCTGGGGAGGCAGCGAAAGGAAGACAAAGGGCTGCTCTTCTTCCCCAGACTCACACAGGTGTGTTTCAAGAAGTTCACACAATAATAATAATAATAATAATAATAATAATAATAATACCCCACTCATCTGGCTGGGTTTCCCCGGCCACTCTGGGTGGCTTATAGCATATCTAAAAACATAAAACATCAAGCGTCAAAAACCTCCCGATACAGGGCTGCCTTCAGATGTCTTCTAAAAGTTGTGTAATTCTTTATCTCCTTGACATCTGAAGGGAGGGCGTTCCACAGGGAGGGGGCCACTGCCGAGAAGACCCTCTGCCTTTTGTCCCACAGGGTCAGCCTCAGCTAAGGGGGTGTCAACCCTGCTTGGCCAAAGTGAGACCTAGATGGGTCCCCTTTGGCCGGACCCAGCAGCCTCTGCTTAGGTTCTTCTCTCCCCCCCCCCCCAATTGGTGTGTGTTTTGAAAAAACAATAATTCTCTTTCAGATCACCATACTCATGGTAGGTAGGTAGGTAAATAAAAATAAAATAAAATAAAGAGGATGACGTTTTATTATTTATATCCTGCCCACCTGGGTGGGTTGCCCCAGCCCCTCTGGGCAACTTCCAACCCATAAAAACGTAATAAAATATCAAACATTGAAAAACTTCCCGATACAGGGCTGCCTTCAGATGTCTTCTAAAAGTTGGACGGTTATTTATCTCAATATCTGATGGGAGGGCGTTCCACAGGGAGGGTGCCACTGCCAAGAAGACCCTCTGCCTGGTTCTTTCAGCCTCCTTCCCCACCTCTCTTTGGGCCAGTGAACCCTGAGGGATCCTGGCTCACTTGCCAGAGAGATCTTTGCTCTCCCGGCATCTAAGGATGCGCCTCCCGCCAGAGCCCCCAATTCTCCACACCTCCTGCCTCTAGACTCTCTCCCTGCCTTAAAGCAGCACTCTGGAGGCGGCTTGCTTTGGCTTCCCCCGGGCCCCAAGAGCCACGGGGCCAAACGGAGAGGCCGGCTGCGTGGCCCCTTTCCCAGCTGCTGGAAGGAAGAGGCAGGCGCTGCCGAGACCACCAGGGTGAGTCCAGCTCAGGACAACAGACATGGGGCTGCTTTAGGGCAACACAGGCCTGACCCACGTGGCTGCACAGTCCCTTGACCTGCTCTTTAAAGTGGGGTTACTGGTGGGCATTCATTGACCCGGTTTGGATTGACAGTAACAAGGCCCCCCCAATATCCAAGTCAGGAAAAGCAGCCTCTGCAAAGCTCAAAGCCCTTCTGCCCCATCCCTGCCCCATAAAGGTAAAGGTAAATGTAAAGGGACCCCTGACTATTAGGTCCAGTCGTGGCCGACTCTGGGGTTGCGGCACTCATCTCGCTTTACTGGCCAAGGGAGCCGGCGTACAGCTTCCGGGTCATATGGCCAGCAGGACTAAGCCGCTTCTGGCGAACCAGAGCAGCGCACGGAAACGCCGTTTACCTTCCTGCCAGAGCAGTACCTATTTATCTACTTGCACTTTGATGTGCTTTCGAAGTTCTAGGTTGGCAGGAGCAGGGACCGAGCAACGGGAGCTCACCCCGTTGCGGGGATTTGAACCACCAACCTTCTGATCGGCAAGCCCTAGGCTCTGTGGTTTAACCCACTGTGCCACCCACGTCCCCTTCCCTGCCCATACCTGCTGGTTAAGCTCCAGGATCTGGGCATCTGCTTCACTGCCCCCATTCCGGGCCAAGGGAGGGTTTTTCCGTACAATATTGCTGGGAGCGACGTTCAGCCGGGCCGGATTCTGCAAGTTCTTGGGGCCTGTAGGGGAGGTTCGCTGTGGGACTGTGCCAAGAAGCCAGAGAGAGAGAAAGAGAAATGGAAGTTACTCATGAGTCTCCTGGCAATCAGTCCCGTCTGCTTCTGCCAGGGCGTGTGCTTGAGTGAGGCCTGCAAGAAGACCGTGTGCAGCTGGAGCCCCAGAAGTGGATTAGTCAGGGGGAGAGGAGGGAGGGAGGAAGGGAGGGAGGGAGGGAGGAAGGGAGGGAGGGAGGAGAGATGGCCACTTAGGGTGAGGAGTGTGGGTGGAGGGACTGGCTGAAATCCAGACCCCATGGGTGCTCTGCACCAGCACAGAAAGTGACAGCTTGGCAGGGGGGCTGGTTCTGGGTCCCCCTTCTTCCTGCCTCCCCGGGAGCCAAGGCCAAATAATTCTCTCCCCCCACCCCCAGAGCAGAGAGGCTTTTCCTCCCGCCATGCCCACCACCACAGGGCAGCAGCGTCAAGCTACACACATGCAAGGAAGAGCCGTGCCCCCAGCCAGCCCCCCAGCGGGTGTTGCTGCCACCGCAGAGCAAAGCAAGCGAGCCCCGCTAGGGAGAGCCATGCAGGGCGGCCCTGGAGACCCCACTCCTCTTTCTGGGCTCCTCTCTGGACTCATCCCATCAATGCCGGTGCTCACCCCATTCACCTGGGGCCTGCGATTCACCCTCTGGGGAACAAGCCGCACCTGGGGGGGCCTGTCCCCTTCAAGTGGAAGCTCCAACAGGAAGGAAGCTGGTTGCTGCAACCAGGGTCAGGCCAACCCTCTGCCACCCTCTGGGCTCCACAGCCTGCTCACCCGGAGCTTCTGTGTGTGTGTTCCATTTTGTGACTTAGGTATCCCCTTCCTGGCTCAGGGAGGGTGGCTGGGGAGCAGGGGGACCTCTTATATCACCCCTCGTCAGAGTCCCTTCTTCCGGAAAAGGCCAGGGGGAGACCGGGCCCTTGAGGGGGGGGGGCATCTCTGCGAACAGGCCTTGAAAGGTGGAGAGGAAGAGGGCTCTGGGTGCTGCCACCTAGGTGTTCCAATCTGTAGGAGTGCAAATATCCAGAGTGTGGGGGTCAGGTGGGACTGCTATGAGGAATTATGAAAAATGAAGCAAGCCATTGTGTCCGCCATGAAAGCATTGCCTTGACTGGGTTTGAGTCCTTGACAGTGGTTTCTGATCGAATCCCACAAGCCTCTGCACCTCTGACATTTGCTTGTATAAGCATTCTTAATACACAGGCCAGTTGCCGGCTGCTGCAGCAGGCATCCTGGGTCATGAAGCTAGAAGGTAGCTTCGATGTAGTTTGTTAATCGTTCACAAGGAGATGGAAAATACTACCTATCCTTCCTCTCCCGTTGTCTGCCGATTATGACCTCCAGAGTTTCCTAAAAGCATTCCTATTTGTTTCCTCTATTATTTACTCTGAATTACATATGCATGCTCAAGTAGGAAATTCGTAGTTTTTGTAGTTTTAACTTTTAACTTTTGTAGCTCTTTGTAGTTTTAACTTTTAATTTTGTTCTACATGGGGTTTTTGAAATGCTCAGAGAAAATCTGATTGTTCCTTACGAACACTGTGTAAAAAGTTATTTTGTGAATAAAACGACCTGGGCCAGAGGGTGGTGAGGAATTATTATTATACGCACTCTCCCAGAGTCTTGCTGGTCAAGCCTCTGTGTGTATTTTATTAATCAGAGTCTAATCCTTCCTTTGCTTTGGGAACGCCACACCAATCCCCTCTCAAAAGCTGTGGGGTTCCCTGAGCAGCCTTGGACACACAAACCTCTTCCAGCCTCCCAGGAAGCAGAGAAGGGAAACATGGGACAGGCGAGGACTGAGGAGCCCCCAGACCCAGCCAGCTCTGAGCCTACGAGGGCAGGGCATCGTGTGGCTTTGCAGCAGCCACCACCCTCACCCTGCCTCCTCTGGGAAATGGGCATGCGTGGCTCACTCCAAAGGGAGAACAGGAAGGGCTGTGCTGTGCAAGCTTCCGAGGAGGGGGAAGAGCAGCTCTGAGCAGGCCAGGCCTGGGCGCCACAGCCCCCACCCCCAAAGGCAAAGGGGGCTCTGAACGTCTTCCGAGAAGAGCAGCCAGATTCCACAGGGATTCCTGTGTGAGACAGGTTGCAGCATGCAAAGCAGCCAGGCCCCCTTCGCTTAAGCACAGCGGCAAGCTGAGAGGGGTCGTTTCCTCGGGAGGAAACAGGCTGAGCCCTGCTGGCACGACTGACCCACAGGGCTACGCGGACCCCAGAGGCTAATGCAGTGTTAGGCTGCGCTAACAGAAGAGGAAAGCCCTGGTCCAGGAAGAAGCAAAGCTACTCTTCCGCCATGCTGCGTCCAGCCCAGAGGCTGCAGCACGTCTGCGGAAGGGGAGCCAGGACTGCTGAGGGGTCTGGAGACCCCCCTTATGAGAAATGGTTGCAACTCACTCTCTTTAATAAGTCAGTGCACACTGGTTATGTTCGTATCGTCGACTTTTACGAGCAGAAAACCCCTTTGCCAGAACAGTGCCTGGTGGCTACATTTCACAGGCCTGAAGTGGTGGCAAGTTTCTCAATCATGCTCTTTTCTAAGGTCACCTGGAATCTGAGTTGGTTGGATCTGGAATGCCCAGAGGACTTGTCTCTGCTGTCGGACCCTGTTTGCTCCCCCTCCTTTCAGACCCGCCTCTGGTTCAATCCTGGGCAGGGCTGGGGACGCGCTCCCTGCCTGGAATTCCTCCCAGCACAGACCAGCGGGACTGACTCAGGATAAGGCGGCTTTCTGGGTCCCTAGGCTGCACAGCAGGATCCTGCCTCCCACGCCAAGGGAGCTGGGCTCTCCTTCCGCCCTCCCCCCAGTGCCCCAGGAGTTGCCAAGCTGGATGCCGGGGTGCCACGGTCATGCTGGAGGC
Organism: Podarcis vaucheri; assembly: GCF_965113315.1. Lineage (NCBI taxonomy): Eukaryota > Metazoa > Chordata > Lepidosauria > Squamata > Lacertidae > Podarcis > Podarcis vaucheri. The sequence continues at coordinate 1,164,018 of NC_138761.1, forward strand.
CGGATCCTGGGGTGCCCGCTGGCTCTAGCGACATTACCTGCAGTGCCAGTGGGTTTCTTGAGTTTGTTGAAGATCTGATCACCTGGGTTTGGAGAAGGCGCCACCTCCTGGCCTTGCCTCGCCAGTAGCGGGTTGTACTCCTTCCCATCGTAGTTGGCGTCAAAGAATTTCTTAAACCACTGAATGAACTCAAAGTTGTCCTGGAACTTCCCCTTCACCAACCTCTCCACTGAGATGATCTGCAACAAGTCCAGGAGAGAGGGAAGGAGATCATTAAGAGATACCTGGTCACTCACAGAACCTCAGAGCCATAAATGTTTGTAGTGATCAGGTGGGATTGCTATGAGGAATTATAAAAAATAGGGAGCAAGCCACTTGTGTCAGCAATGAAAGCCTTGCGTTGACTGGGTGTGCCATTTTGATATGATTTCTGCTCAATCCACGCCTCTGCCTCTCTGTCCTATTTCTCTGCCTGACAGACAAATATAAGCATTCTAAACACAGGCCGGTTGTTCACCAGGCATCCTGGGTCACAAAGATAGTAGGTAGCTTCTTTGATGTGCCCCTCCTTGGTTTTGTTAATCTTAGGGCCAGGAAACAGTTCCACATGAAGGTGATCAAGATACCTCTCTTCCTTGCCATCCTTCCCCTTATGTTTACTGCTTGTTTATGACCTCCGGGGTTTTGCTGAATGCATTCCTCTAGTCCCGTTTTATTTACTCTCAGATATGTATGCATGCTCAAATTAGCTCTTTGTAGTTTTAACTTTTAACTTTGTCCCACATGGGGTTTGTTGAAATGCTCAGAGGAAATCTGATTGGTTCTTACGAACACTGTGTAAAAAGTTCTTCTGTGAATAAAATGACCTGGGCCGAGGGGTGGACAGGAATTATTATTACACACACTCCTCCCAGAGTCTTGCTGGTGAAGCCTCGTTAATCAGAGTCCAATCCTTCCTTTGCTTTGGGAACACTACAAACGTTGTTGGTCAAACCCATGGTCTTTATTCATACAGACCAAAATCCCACATGCAAGCCAAGGGTGCCCAGCCTCTGGGAAATGGAGCCAAGGCTGCCGACTGGAGCCAAAGGCTTCTCGTCGACCTCTGCCTCCACCCCTGACACCCAGCTCCACGCCAGTGGGAGCCCAAGGCAAGCCCCCTCCCACGCCTCCTGCCTTCCAGAGACCCACCTTGTCCACACCCATTTTCTTGAAGGCAGCCTGCAGCACCTTGAAGTTGTGGATGAACTCGTGCTCCAGCTTGGCCTGGAACTTCACCTTCCTCAGGTGGATGCAGCCTGGAAACAGCATGTCCATGAACTGGCAATAGGCAGCCCCTGCCAAGGGAAAGGGCACAGAAATTGGCTTCTTCCACGCAGACTCACACCTCTGGACCCCAGCACAGCAGTCCAGGTCCCTGCTTCTCCCTACACCCCAAACCACTGATGGTTCAAGGCTACCCGCACTGCCAGGATTGCCCCACCCCATCGCTGCCCCTTCTGCCCCCCGCTGCCCAGTACCTGAGCACAGCTGCTCAATCTTGGTGTAGTTGAGCTGCAGGGAGTCGTTGACCCACGCAAGCATGTCATGGCGACTCAGGTTCTCGCTCGTCACAGAAGTGGAATATACATTGACGGCCATGCCCCAACTGCAGGAAGAAGGGAGGCGTTATTCGCCAGGGAGCTTACAGGAGGAAAGCGGTTCCAAGCCCTGCCCCAAAGGTGAGGCCTCAGGTGCCCAGGACTGAGCCCAAGACCTCAGTGCACCAAACACATGTTCCGCCATGAAGCCTCAGCCCCTGTTGCTCTACGGCAAGGGCAGCAAACCTGGTTGGCCTTACAGGCCAAATCTCCATCTCCGCCCCCTGCAGAAACCACATTTGAAAAGTGGCCAGGGCCCACCTCCATCCGTCACCTGACGTCAGGGGATTGCAGAGACGGGTGGGCAGTGGGTTGACCCATGAGAGGGAGGAGGGACCCAGGGGGACTGAAGTCCAGCCAGCCAGCCAGGTCTCTCCCTGCCCCACACCGGATGCCACAAGCAATGTCTGGTGTGGTTTGGGGAAAGTATTGGAGCTGTAACTTCCTGGCAGCAGATGACAGAACCATGAGACAGGTGTAAAATACTCCAGCAATAAGGGGAAGGCTTGGTGGGCCAAATCTGGCCCAGAGGCAGGAGGTTCGCCCCCCCCCCGTGCTTTGCAGAACAAATCACATTGGGGGTTTTGGACAAGCCTGACTAAAGCCCATCCCATGACGAAAGGGACAGGGTTCACTTCCATTCCACTCAATCAGCCTCATCCTTGCACCAGAGAAAATGGGGTGGAGGAGCAGAAAAAGAAACTAATTCAAGAGCATCACCAAATAGTAGCTGCTGCACCCCACAGCTCCCAGACAGGTGGGGTGGAGGGACATTACCAGAGCTCCTCTCCCACCCCAGCAGGAGACTCCCTGGCCTCCACCTGCACACAGCCCCTCCCCTCCGGTTTGTCCAAGGGGCTCCACGGTGGCTGAGCCGGTACTTCACCCAGGCAAAGGCCAAAGGACACCCCCCCCCCGCAGGCTGAGTCAGACTTCAGCTTTCCCCAGTGGCCTCATTTCAAAGGGGCAGGGAGAATATGCCCAAAACTTTGCATCACTTGAGCACAAAGGCACAAAGGGAGGATGGAAGGCCGCAAAGTCCAGGGGCCCCAGAGCAAGCTGCGCACGTCAGACTCGCCCTCGGCCCTCCCAGTGAGAGACCGTCCTCTCTGCCTTTTGCAAAGGAAGCTGCTTCTGCAGGGCAGCAAGTGGGAGACGCACTGGCAGGCCTTGCCAGGCCCCGCTCCGCTCCTCTGCCTGCAGGCACCCACTGCGCCACCAGGGCCATTGCACACTGGCCATTGCACACAGGCAAGGAGGAGAGGGATGGGAGCAAGCTAGGGGTCACCGGACAAAGCCCCCCTTTCACCTGGACAGGTGTCTGGGCCAGCGCCAGCACCAGCCCCACTGGCCACGCGGTTCAGGGAGGGCTGCCCTAGGAAAGGGGCTGGCAAACTCCCAGGCATGTCATAAAGCCTCACCTCCCGCCTCCTCAGCCAATCAGGAGGCAGGGCTGAGAGCATCTCTAGGCACACAGGGGAACCACAGGGAGAAAGCAGGCCTCCCCCCCTCAGGCCCTCTGGAACCCCAAAGCAGAGAGGGCACAGGCAGAGCAGCCAGCCTCCGGTGCCAGGAAGGACAAGGGGCTGGAGCCCCACTCGGTCCGCCTCCAAGCCGGGAGGGCGCCTGGACGGGGTCACCAAGCCAGGGACTCTGCCCCCAGGATCCCCCCAAGGAGGAAGACTGATCTGATGCAAGAGGTGGGGGCACTGCTCAGGACCACCTCCCTCTGCCAGGAGAGGGAACTGTGTTTCAGGAGAAGCACTGCCAGGCAGAAAGATGGACCTCCTGCCTCAGAGAGCTGCTTGGCTTCAGGGCTGTTTCCTTGAGGACAGCTGGCAGAGACAATAATAATGCCTATGGGGCGGGTGAATGGACTGGGGAGAGCCTCAGAAGAGCCGGGTGGCTGCAGGATCACCCCAAAGGCTCCTCACCCAGTCCAGCCTCCCCTTTCCCCCCAAGGCACAAGGACAAAAGCCCCTCTCCCACCACAGCCTGTCCAGGGAAGCCCCAAAGAGACATAGCCCCAGAAGGCTCCAGGGCCGAAATCTGGGGGGTCTGACGCCAACCCTCCATGCCCCAAGGAAAGCCCCTCTGCTGCCTGAAGCTGCAAGGAGAGCAAATGGAAGCAGGGGTGCCAAACGACCCCCCACCACTGCCCCCCGAGAAGTCCCACTGGGCAGGAGAGAGGTGGCTTCTTCTGGGCAGAGAGGGTCCCGTGGGTCAGCCCAGCTTCTCCTTTGCCAGCCCCACTCCAATGCTTTGGCTCATGGAAGGGGCACCCCTGGGCAGGACCTCACCCAGGACTGGCACCAACCTGGCCTTTAGCAAGCGCCCTCTTCATCAATCTGGTCAATAAGGGGAGGGAAGGGGCATGGCCCGCCTGAAGGTGGTGCTTGGCCAGAGGAATTCTGCTGACCTCAGCCTTGCAAAGCACAGCAGGAAGGGGCTCCCTCACAACCTCCACCCCCCCCCACTCCAGGGAGTTTCATTTAACAGCTGATAAGCCGCTTAAGGGCTGCTGGCTCCTCCCCTCCTAATCCCGCCCCCAAATGAGCGCCCAAGAAAGCAGGCTTGTCATGGCGGAAGAGAGGCTGGCTTGATTCCTGGGGCTGCATCCAGAGGCTCCTTTAATTCTGGGTCCTGATCCCCAAATTCCACCCCAGAGTCAGAGGCCGTTAGCAGAGCAACAGGGCAGGCAGGTGCCCATTAGCTTGGGCTTCACCCACTGGCTTGGTAAGCAAGAACATGGACTTGGCCGGTTGAGACGCTGCGCACGTCACAGAGTTGGGTCACGTTCCAAGATACAGGACAGAGCCTGATTCCCCAGGGAAGCAGCGCTGCCTGGGCTCCCTTGCACCGTCCAACGCCTTCTCCAAGCTTTTTACGTCTTAAAAGCTGCCCAGGTCAAATGGCTTATCCCTTGACCTCCCTGCAGGCCTGCTAAATCTGGGCATCGGCCTTTGTGCGTGGGGAGCCTCTGACCAAGATGGCGCCACGCTGCCTCTGGGAGCGGCAGAAAATCAGACGGAAAGCTGAGGAAAACACCTTCGAGTCCAGGTATTAGAAGAAATAGGGCCCTAGAACAGGGGTCAGCAGGGGGCCGGTCCACTGTCCCTCAGACCTTGTGGGGGGCCGGACTATATTTTTTTTGGGGGGGGGGAATGAACGGATTCCTATGCCCCACAAATAACCCAGAGATGCATTTGAAATAAAAGCACACATTCTACTCATGTAAAAACACGCTGGTTCCCGGACCGTCCGCGGGCCGGATTTAGAAGGCGATTGGGCTGGATCCGGCCCCCAGGCCTTAGGTTGCCTGCCCCTTAACCTAGAAGGAACCACCTTGGCTGAGAAGATCCCTCCCTCTCCCAGCCCCCCTTGCCTGAACGTTTGTTTTACATTTTATTCTATTACACAGTGCTAATCCTAACTGGAGGAGGGGGTAAAAGAAGCGTTCAAAATTCCCCTTGTTCTAGATGTGTTTTGCAGGAGGGGATTTCATTCATGCGAGCAGTTTCTGAGCTCTGGGCATAGTGCTGTGCCTAAGATTTAAGATTCAAGCTGCCACTGCTGGAAGGCAAGGAGGACCTTTCTTCTGCCTCCCCACTGAAGACGGGACCCTCATAAGAATATTAGGGGGGTGGGCAGGGGAAATATGGCTTGGGTTACTGCAGTCTTCAGATGAGGACTGGACCATGTTAAAAATGAACATAAGATTTTAGCTGCAGTTTGTTCATTTTCAGCTTTGTGTTCTTGTTATAAGCTAGGTTTAGGGTGCCCGTCAGCTCCTAGCTTTCCTGCCTCAGTTTCTAAACCTGGGGGAAAGTGTTATACAGAACAAACTTCCCAACCTCCTCCCTATTCAAAAGCCTCATTCTCTAAGGCCTGGGCAAAAATGGAAAGCAACCCCCCCCCCCAAAGCAAAAGCAGGCAGAGCAACACGTGCAAGGCAGACTGAAGGGGCTGGATCACCTGCAACTGCCACAATGATAGGATCTTCCTGTCATCTCCCAACCAGGGAAAGGACCCATGAAAACCTCCTGCAGGTTTTGTGACCTACCCAACATAAACCCTTTGACCCCCCAGGAGTACCAGTGCCCCCCCCCAGGACTGTCCGGTCCAGGCTGATTCCAGAGGCCTCAGCACAGCAACACGTAGCTCAGCTGGGATAGCTCCATCAGCAGAGCACAAGACGCTTTATCTCATGGTTGTGGGTTTGAGTCCCACAAGATTCCAGCACTGCAGGGGGTTGGACTAGATGACCCTCGTGGTCCCTTCCAACTCAACAGTGCTATGATTCTGTCATTCTATGACTTTGTAACAGAAGCCCCAGGGCCCATCTCGCTGCTGGCTCTTGAACGTCCGCCCCTCCGCACCCACCAAAGTCAGGACTGGGGGGGGGGGCAGAACTGGGGGGGCAGCTGGGCTGAACAGATCAGATTAAGGGGCTAAATCTGCTTTCACTTTTGCCGGCAAGAGATTGAGTGCTTAATGCACGGCCAACAATGAAAGTCAGGATTAGGAGAGCGGGGGGGGGGGGCATCTGTCAGGAACCTCCTGCAGCCGCCCCACTGCTTTGGGTTTGGCTGCCCCAAGGAGCGCCAATGTTTTCCCCAGTGTTTTGGGGTGGAGCGATCCTGGCCTCCTTTCCAGAAGTGCCTGCCCCTCTTCCCACAGAGCCCCACGGTGAAGACTCTGCTCCAGCCAAGCCTTTTTCTTCGGATCCTGGGACATGCTCCCTCCTGGCCACAGGGCGGGCGGACAAACTAGGCCATCAGCCAATCAGCTCCCTTGGGCAGCTGCAAGGAATGCCGGCATACATATGGCGGGACTTTGGGGGCCATTTGCCAGATGGGAGGGCTCCTCACCCACCCCTCGCCTGGAGGGGGGATTAGAAGAGCAGATTGCGATGCCGGGCAAGGCAGGGAGAACCTCTGCCTCCCCAGGACCCCTTCTGAGTGGGGCCAGGAGCATCGCCCTCGCCTGCCCAAGACGCTTCTAGCAGAGCCAGCAAGAGGCACAATGAGAGAACGGGAGGGTCTGCCTCATGCCCCATGACCAAGTGATGTGGGGAGACAAGCACTCATGCTCTGCAGAACAGGGAAGCCATTCCACCCACTGGCCCTCAACTCGAATAAGTGAGCCAAGCCACAGGCTCCCAGCGAAGCATTTAACACATCCGCCTGGACTGGGAAGCTGTTTGGCCTGGTGGTGGGAATTTGGCCCTGAGGGCGGGAATTAGGATGCAGTAGCCAATCCTCCAGTGGGGAAGCCCGCCAAAGGAAATCTCCCAAGGCACCTCATCACACCCTCTGGTCCTTGATTCCCGCCCCCCCCCCCAAGCTGCAAGGGGCTGGGGAAGAGAAGCAGAACCACCACCACCCCAGAACAAGAGATCTGGAGCATTTGCAAGAGCAGGACTGTCTGGGGGAAAGTGGACACACAAAACCCAGTCAGACGACACCAGGGCTGGCCAAAAGACTGTTCCAGAGCTGGGAAGACCTTGTCAGGATCCCTGGGATAAAGAGCATCTCCCTCTCTCACACCCACCAGTGAAAAACCACAGGGGGAAGGGGGACAGAGCTGGCATCTTCCTTAGAAGAAGCTGGATAGCTCAGCTGGCTAGAACATGGTGCTGGTAACGCCAAGGTTGCAGGTTCAATCCTCATATGGGACATTCTGCATCTTCCTACATCACAGGGATTTGGTCACATGACTCTCAGGGTCCCTTCCATCCCCACACTGCTGTGATTCTAAGTCACCTGCGGAAGTCAAAGCTCCCCTGGGCAAGACCTGGTTGTATTGCTGCCGATGCTGTGGAACTATCATTGCTATAGACTTAACTTTTAAAAGTATGCCCCCCACCCAAACACCTTGCCACCATCCTTCCCATTTCCCAAATAAAATGTAGCCCTTAAACTGCCCTGACTTGCACTTTCTCACAGTCTTCCCCCTAGTCGGGCATTTCAGTTCAGCTACTCTGGGCTACTGAGAAAACTCCCGAGTTACTTATCCTGCAGCATGTGAAATTATCCCAGCACACCTTGCGATATGGCTTCCTCTAAGGCTCAGCTCGGCACCCCAGGGGCCAGGAGCATTCCTCCAAAGAAGCGCTGTATCGTTTGGTTGCTGTTGGAGGGGTCCCCTTGCTTTATCTGCTGTGCAAGTCAAGAGACCTGGCCAAACGGGCTGCCTTTCCAAAATGATGCCTGGCCTGCGGAGAAGCAAAAGCTGTTTGCCCCCCCCCTTACCCCTGAAGCAGCGATAGGTAAACAGCAGGCATCCTGATGTTACAGGGATGGACAACTCCCACCCACCCCGGCCTTGCTGACTGGAGCTGATGGGAGTCCCACAGCAACTTGGGGGGGGGGGCGCTACGGATTTCCCAGTCCAGCTCTGTAGAGCTTCGCTTTCTTCACAAGGCAGGACACTCTGCCCCTCTGACCTAATTGCCCTTCCAGGCTCCCTGAAACACAAGATGGCACCTTTGTCTCTCCAGCCCAGAAGCCTCCAGAGCCTTTGGCAGAGAAGAGGCCTTTGCCAGCAAGTGGGCCTTTCAACATGCAGAGCACACGGCCCAGCCCACAACGCGCCGTGTCCTTTTGGGTCAAGGAAAACAGCACGCCTTGTACCCCTTCAACTCTTGGGTGCACTTAGAATGAAGCCGCTGCACAACTTCTGCATCACTCAAGAACGCCTCTTGTGGGGAAGGGTGGTTTAAAGAAAGAAAAGAGGGAGGGTTTTTCCCTGCATGAAAAAGGCCCCAACCCAGGCTGGCTGGAGGGCCACCAGGGAGGACCTGGCTCATGCTTTAAGAGCTGAGCCTGGGAAGCCCAGATGCGGCCAAGGCAGCCGTGATGGGTCCTTGCCCAGGAATGGTGAGAAGAGAGTGGAATTCCTCCAGGGGGCGCCTCCAGCTCCCAACATGGCTCTTAGCACAGGTGATCTTCCTTGGAGCTGCCTAGGCTATTGGGGGCAGGGGGAGAGGGGAGGGGGCAACCGCAGCAGAAGCCATCGTGGGTGGGATGTGGCACAGGGGAAGGAGGTCAAACACCCCTCACCCTCTCCCTGGGCCACCGACCTGGGAAGGGGACAAGGAATGTGGGTGCCTCTCTGGAGAACTACCAGGCATGGGAGCGCCAGCCGTTCGCCCCTGGAGGCCGGAAGGGGAAGCGAGAGAGAAACCCCGCAGGCAGCTGTCCAGAGGGGCAGCAAGCTGGGCTTGGGGTGCCAAGGAGAGGCTGTTGGGGAAGGTGCTCCCCGGGTTCAAGGGCCCGGCACTCGCTCTGCGCACAAAAGGGTCCAGGATGGCTCCCCAACAGGAGCTCCAGGTCCACAGAGGCCAGCGCTTTGTCCCCAGCAGCGGCCAGGGTGATGGAGCCAAAAGGCAGAATCTAGCCATACTCAAAGTCCCAGGCAGCTCAGGCGCACGCTGGGGGTGGCTATGCCTCATTTTAATTCAGCGTTTGGGAAAGGCGTACTGCATCAAAAAAGGAAGGTAATTTTTATTCTTATTTATTTACTATTATTACTTTGTCAAAATTAAATTATTATTATTTAAGTGGAATATAATAATAATCATCATCATCATAATACTTTAATTATTTATACCCCGCCGATCTGGCTGGGTTTCCCCAGCCACTCTGGGCGGCTTCCAACGGAATATTAAAATACAATAACCTATTAAACATTAAAAGCTTCCCTGAACAGGGCTGCCTTCAGATGTCTTCTAAAGGTCTGGTAGTTGTTGTTCTCTTTCACATCTGGTGGGAGGGTGTTCCACAGAGCGGGTGCCACCACCAAGAAGGCCCTCTGCCTGGTTCCCTGTAACTTGGCTTCTCACAATGAGGGAACTGCCAGAAGGCCCTCAGAGCTGGACCTCAGTGTCCGGGCAGAAGGATGGGACGAATGGAACAGAATGAGCCAAGAACACCTGCATGACTCTGCAACACAGGGGGAGACCCCTTGACCCCCAGCAGCCAAGGCTGAAGCTCAGAGCCCAAGAGGGACCCCTCCCCACAAGCTCCTTCCTGGGTCCTCTGGCCCCAGCAGCCTCTGCAGCCGCCTCCTTCCAGGCAGAGGCACCAATGTGACCTTTCCTGACCCCTAACTGGCCAACCCTTCAGGACAGGAGACCCCATATGCAAAGGCAAGGTGAGCCAGAAGGCCAAAGGCAGGCAGCCCTCCCCATGCAGGCAAAGCCCAGCACAGATGGGAGGAAGCAGGAGGAGGAGCCACAGGAGGAGGGAGGAAGAGGATTGCCACATGCATATTTGGACCTGGCGCATCTGCCACAACATCCACCCAGAGCGGGTCTTCCTTCACAGCTGCTGGTGGGTTTGAAATGGTTTGCCCTCTGGATGCAGGCGCCCCCAGACCCACGAGGGAAAGGGACTGCAAGTTCCAGCCGCGCTTGTGGGGCAGGGAGACGGGAATAATAATAAATAATAATAATAAATTTTTATTTATACCCCGCCCTTCCTGGTTCAAAATCCCGGCTCAGGGCAGCTAACAACAAATTTAAAACAATTATAAAAGCAGCATAAAATACGGTATAAAAACATGAATAACAATAAAAATCAAAAGTCAAAAATCAGTTAGATAATCCCAGGTCTAGCTGGCTGAATTGGTCCTACTTGGGCCAGCGAGGAGGCCAGGGGAGAATTACTGTGGGGTCTCAGAGCGGGTGATCTTAAATAATAAATAAATAAAAGTGGGCCCTGCACAAGCTTCTAGTTTCACTGCAATCCAGAAGTCTCGTGTTTTGCCCACGGGTTGCACCATGAATTGCTGGTGTAATGGATCATTAACTTACTGCTCATAGTCAGAGTCTCCTGCTTCTGACTGGAGAGAGCATCAGAGTTGCACGCAGGGAAAAGGGCTTGTTATTTATCTCCTTGTGGAACGCCACCACTTCAGAAGATGCTCAGATCAAGGAGGCGTCAGGTGTACAACACAGGAATGAGTGACTTAAGTAGGGCACCAGTCAAGAGAGTCGGGAGGGGGGGGGCAGCAGAAGAGGAGATTCCAGGGCAGGGAAAGAAGGGGGGGGCATGGCTGCAGCAGCGCAAACTGCTCCCCAGGGGCCATGTCCCAGCCTGCAACCTGCTTATTTCCAGAGAACTCAAAGTATGCAACAAGCAGTTCACTATTTTAGTCCCACAGCCTGGTCAACAGTTGCTGCTTGGGTCAGCTGTGGCAATGGTTTATTACGTACAACATCACCAACGGCTATGGAATCAGAAAGATGCAGGCTGACTCAAGACATAGGCAGAACAATCCAAATGCACACACATGGGGCACAACCCACCGGAAAGTTCATGATGTATTGATCATTAACTACGTAAAAAACAGCACCGTACTCTTCCTCAGCCAACGGTACTCTTCCTGCTGCGCTTGCAAAAGAGAACTTCTCAGAGAATTTGCTCAGTCAGTCTGGCCTGCGCCTCTCGCTCGGCAACCCCGAGACAGCACCCAAAATCCACCACCTAACTGTGCCTCATCACCTTGGAAATACAGCAGACTGAAGGGCATTCTACATCTATCAAACAGCAATGCTTTCCTGAACCTACCAGCAGTTCTAAGGTGTTCTTTTTAATCCCCCTGAACTGGCTACTAGTGAGGGCACAGAGGCACAACTGTGTGTTCGGTTTCACCTGGGCCCAATATTATTATTATTATTATTATTATTATTATTATTATTATTATTATTATTATTAATACCCCGCCCATCTGGCTACGTTTCCCCAGCCACTATGGGCAGCTTCCAACAAAAGATTAAAAATACATTAAAACATCAGTCATTAAAAACTTCTCTAAACCGGGTGGCCTTCATGGCATCTCCTGCTGGAAAACGGAAGCCCACGACAGTGGGATGCTCACTACTGAAGACAGGATGGCACCTTCTCATGTTGCATAAAGCAGCCTTTGCCACAGCTGCAGCTGGCAAGGCCATGCCAGCCTGGGGCTGACTGGAGTTGAAAACATCTGGAAGGAACCAGGTTGGCAAAGGCTGGGGCAAAAGTTATATTCTGCTTCAAATCAATGTGCGTCTACAGTTGCAACACCAGGAATGCA